>NC_041387.1:563571371-563576937 GCF_002162155.2 Triticum dicoccoides | reverse complement strand
TATATCAGGATCTTTCCAACACGAGGTGCTTGCCAAAGGACAAAATGAAAAAGGGAAAGGTGAGGATCACCTTGACTCTTGCATAGTGTAAAAGACATAAAGTAAAAGATAGGCCTTTCGCAGAGGGAAGCAGAGATTGTCATGTGCTTTTAGGGTTGGATGCACAAAATCTCTATGCAAAAGAACGTCACTTTATATTGCCACTTGTGTTATGAACCTTTATTATGCAGTCCGTCGCTTTTATTGCTTCCATATCACATGATCGTATATAAATCTTATTTTCTCCACACTAATAAGTCATACATATTTAGAGAGCAATTTTTATTGCTTGCAACATAACTCACATGAAGGATCTTACTCAATCCATAGGTAGGTATGGTGGACTTTCATGGCAAAACTGGGTCTAAGGATATTTGGAAGCACAAGTAGTATCTCTACTTGGTGCAAGGAATTTGGCTAGCATGAGGGGGAAAGGCAAGCTCAACATGTTGGACGATCCATGACAATATACTTTAACTAAGATGTGAGAAAACATAACCCATTATGTTGTCTTCCTTGTCCAACATCAACTCTTTAGCATGTCATACTTTAATGAGTGCTCACAATCATAAAAGATGTCCAAGATAGTATATTTATATGTGAGAGCCTCGCTTTCTTTATTACTTCCTATTAATTGCAACGATGACGAAAACTATGTTTGCCAACTCTCAACAACTTTTATGTGTCATACTCTTTATGTGTGAAGTCATTACTATCCATAAGATCAATATGAACCCCTTTATTTCTTTTATTCTTTATATTTTCTCAAGATCATAGCCAGATAGCAAAGCCCTTGACTCAACACTAATCTTTATTATATATAGCTCACTAACTCGATTACATAGAGGGATCACAAAGAAAAACTCAAAACTAATTCATACCAAAGCTTTATTGTACTAGATCAAGATATTACCAAAAGGATCGAACTAAGTAAAACGGTAAAGATAGGAGTGTGATGGTGATACGATACCGAGGCAACTCCCCCAAGCTTGGCAATTGCCAAGGGGAGTTCCCATACCCATGTGATTATGTCCTCGGAGGTGGTGAAGAAGGACTTGTTGATGATGTAGGCTTGTTGTCCGTCTTCCAAGGCATAGGCTCGCCATCATAGAAGGATGATCGAGTCTCCATGGTCCTCAAATCTGCAGCCAAACTCATCCTTTTGAATCTATATTCATACTCACAGTTTTGGTTTAGCAGGTCATAAATCTGGGCTTGGAGGTGCTTGATTTTCTCATGAAGCTTGAAGATAGTCTCCCCAATGTTCTTGGCGTCCAGTTTGTGGTTGTTGGTGAGTTCCGCGATCATCATCTGGTTGGCACTTAGTCCGCGCTCCACCATCCCTTGGCACTTGAAAACTTGTTGTTCCATCGCTTCGAGCTTTGTCTCCATGCTTCCAGTACTCCTTGGTCCCTCCACATCACGGATGTGCAGCACCCTCTCACTCATCTCACTAGTTTGAGGGTGATGCAGCACCTCCACGAGGTAGGGTTTGATGATCCTCTCGAAAAACTTGTCCTTGGGAGCGCTTGAAGACGTCATGGTGCTCTAGATCTATCAGAAAAACAGCTCAAAACAAAGACATAGGATATTTGCATGATACGGTGGTCAAAACCTTTGGGAGATTATATAATGAATTTTTACCGACCAAAAGAAGTATCATGCAAGAAAACAGAGTCTGCAGAGCACACGATGTGCCCACGAGGCAGGGGGCGCGCCCAGTAGGGTAGGGCGCGCCCTCCACCCTCGTGGACGCGTCGTGTCCTTCCTAGACTACTTCTTATTTTCCTATTTTCTTAAATATTCCAAAATGGAGAAAAATTGCTATTAGAATTGTTTTGGAGTCGGTTTACTTACCGTACCACATACCTATTCCTTTTCGGAGTTTGAAACATTCTGGAAAGTGTCCCTTATGTATTCCTACGGGGTTATGGTTTCAATAATATTAGTTTCAACATTTATAGGATTACCTGACATATAATGTTTGATTCTTTGACCGTTCACCACCCTCGGATTTGTGCCTTCGAAGTTATTGATTTTTATGGCACCGGAACGATAGACCTCCTCGATAACGTAAGGACCTTCCCATTTAGCGAGAAGTTTTCCAGCAAAAAATCTTAAACGAGAGTTGAATAGCATAATTGTAACACCCACGATGCGGCTATATCTCCCACGTGTCGAAGCACGACTTAGAGGCATAACCGCATGGTGGTTTTGTCGCAAGAAGGGTCATCTTCACACAATCCCATGTAATGAACAAGAATGGGATAAAGAGAGTTGGCTTACAATCGCCACTTCACACAATACATAATTAAGATCATACATCATTCAAATACACTCATAGACCGGCTACGGTCAAATCCAAATGAAAAGAAGACAACCCCAAATGCTAGATCCCCGATCGTCCCGACTGGGCTCCTCTACTGATCATCTGGAAACGATACATAGTAACGACCAAGGGCCTCATCAAACTCCCACTTCATCTCAGTTGCGCCATCTGCACTGGTATCCTCGGCAACTGCATCTGTTTTGGTAGAATCTGTGAGCCACGGGGACTCAGCAATCTCACACCCGCGAGATCAAGACTATTTGAGCTCATAGGTAGGTTAAGGGGTAATATGGTGGAGCTGCGGCAAGCACTAAGCATATATATGGTGGCTAACATACGCAAGTGAGAGCGAGAAGAGAAGCAACGCGTCGGTCGAGAAGCTAGAAGTGATCAAGAAGTGATCCTGAAACTACTTACGTCAAACATAACTCAAACCGTGTTCACTTCCCGGACTCCGCCGAGAAGAGACCATCACGGCTACACACACGGTTGATGCATTTTAATGAAGTCAAGTGTGAAGTTATCTACAACCGGGCATTAACAAATTCCCATCTGCCTCATAACCGCGGGCACGACTTTTGAAAGATAATATACCCTGCAGGGGTGTCCCAACTCAGCCCATCACAAGCTCTGACGGCCAACGAAGGATATACCTTCTCCCGGGAAGACCCGATCAACCTCGGAATCCCGGTTTGCAAAACATTTCGACAATGGTAAAACACATCCAGGAAAGCCGCCCAAAGTGCCGACAAATCCCGATAGGAGCTGCACATATCTCGTTCTCAGGGCACACCGGATGAGCCAGACGTCGGGTTGGCATAGACCCTGGTTGCCCAAGGGGCGCCGGACATCGCTCAGGTTGGACCAACACTCGAAGGAGCACTGGCCCGGGGGGGGAGGTAAATAAAGATGACCCTCGGGCTCGCGAAAACCCAAGGGAAAAAGGCTTAGGTGGAAAATGGTAAAACCAAGTTTGGGTCTTGCTAGAGGAGTTTTATTCAAAGCGAACTGTTAAGGGGGTCCCATAAATCACCCAACCGTGTAAGGAACGCAAAATCAAGGAACATAACACCGGTATGACGGAAACTAGGGCGGCAAGAGTGGAACAAGTCACCAGGCATAAGGCCGAGCCTTCCACCCTTTACCAAGTATATAAGGTGCATTAATTAAACAAGAGATATTGTGATATCCCAAAATATCAATGTTCCGACCAGGAACAAACTTCATCTTCACCTACAACTAACAACGCTATAAGAGGGGCTGAGCAAAAGCGGTGACATAGCCAAACAACGGTTTGCTAGGACATGATGGTTAGAGGTTTTACATGGCAATAGGGAGGCATGATAAACAGTGGCAGGTAGAGCTAACATAGCGATAGAGCGAGTACTAGCAAGCAAAGATAGAAGTGATATCGAAGGTATGGTCATCTTGCCTGCAAGGTTCTCAGAGTTGTCGAAGGCTTGATCCTCGTAAGCATTCTCAACAGGTTCCTTGTGCACGTACTCGTCTCCTGGCTCTACCCAAAGCAAGAACACAAGCAAAGGAACCACAATAAATCACGGTGCAATGCACAAGCAACATGATGCAATACATGTCATGATATGCGAGATGTGATATGCAATGCATATGCGTGCTTCGGAAGGAAAGATGATGAATAAGGCATCAACTTGGCAAACCAAGTATGCCTCTGGAAAGATGAGATGATTTCGGTTGAAATCGATATGAAGATCACCGGGAACGGATGCACGGTTTGCAAATGGCAAGCAAAACAAGGATGGCACAAAGCTGCGATTAACAGCACGATGCTACTTAGCATGCAACAAGAAACTAAGCTACAGCACCCCAACATAAAAACAAAACATATGGCAGTGATCAACAGGAGATGCTTAACAAAAGAGGAACACTGAGCTACGGCTAAATCACACCATAACAGGTTCAAACAAGCATGGTGAAAGTGCAAAAAATATCAGGTTGGACATGGCATAAACAGCATCACGAAGCAATGTTCAGAGCAAATTATCAACATGATACATGAACTTATAATTGCAGAATAAGGCATGGCATGAATCTACTCAAAGCATAGATCAAAAGTCCCTTACTGACCATAAGCCAAAAAGGACCAGAAAATATGATGGCACCCATGTAAACATAGCAAGTTTCGTTAACAGATTCAGCAAACAAAGCATGGCATTGACAGAATTACGAAGGCACATTCGTGAGCTCGATGCACTCACTACAGAGCATTTCATGATAAACTAAGCGTACATCCATCAAGAAGACATGACATAGAAGCTATACATGGCAAGAACAACATCATAGCATACACGGATCAACTACAACAACCTTGGCAAAATTGAATAACATGTAAACAATCTGCCAAGAAACATTTTGAAGCAAAAGTAGAGCACGAAAATGACATGCTAGACTACTCAGTAATTGCAACCAGGAGCATGGATGGATAGAGCATAACCATATGTTCAAAACACCCTTACTGAAGTATCTCAAAATATGCATGGATCTCTCTGTAGCATCATGTTTACATGGAATCAAAATAACAGCAGAACAGGGACTAAAATCAGCAATATCACGAAGCCTAGTTTGCATGCTTGTGCTAGTCACCACATTGATCACAAGAATACATGGCAAGTACCTCTGTAAAGAAGACATGGCATAGGTCAAAACAGATGTAGGGATCAAGTACATAGGATGCACACATCAATCATGGCAAAAATGACAAAAGTGCATGTTCTAATAAGAATCTGAAACTACCGTTATGAAGCACTCTTCCAACAGCATTTCGGGCAACAAGATGAGCTCAAATGAAAATGATGCAATGAGATGAAATGATGTACTCTTCGAGGCGAAGAATTTGGTATGCTATACGCCCAAAACGGAGCCATGGGAGCAAAGTTGTGGTGCGATGAACATGCAACAAAAATTACTGACAGATAGGGGACTTGGACGAAATCGGGGGAGGAAGAAAGTCAACCAGAGGTCAGATCAGATCTGGCTCGCAGATCGAGGCATCGGAGTTGGCCGGAGAAGAGGACGAGGATGGGGCGGCCCCGGCGAGGGGCGAGGTGGCTGGATCCGGCGGAGTGCGGGGCCGGCGGCGTCGGGCTCGGGCGGAGGTGGCCGAGGGGGGAGCAGCGCGGCCGGGCGCGCCGAGCTTCGGCCGGAGGCGGAGGAGAGCGGCGA
>NC_041387.1:563549798-563571029 GCF_002162155.2 Triticum dicoccoides | reverse complement strand
GAGGGCCAGGAGCGGGCCGAGCGGGCCGGCGGCGCGGGGCGGCGGGGCAGGCCACGTTGCAGCAGCCGATTCGTCCGGGGCGCGGCGGCGGACGTGTATGGCTTTATCCGGACGTGTTCGGCGGCGGGGAGAGGAGCGAGGCTAGGGTTAGGGTGGATTTGATCCGGAATTTCGGAGGGGGAGGTGTTTTTATAGGTAGAGGGAGCTAGGAGTGTCCAAATGAGGTGTAGTTTTCGCCCACACGATCGTGACCCTACGATGGAGAGCATGGAAGTGACTTAGATGGGTTATTGGGCTGTTTTGGAGGGGTGTTGGGCTGCAACTCAAAAGAGGCCTTTGCGGTTATGCGGTTAACCGTTGGAGTACCGAACAAGCTCCAAATGGCACGAAACTTGACAGGCGGTCTACCGGTGCTATACCAGGGCCACTTGGCAAGGCTCGGTCCATTCCGAGAATGTTTAACACCCGCACACGAAAAGAGACAAGAGGGGTGCGCTGGTGAATGTGGGAGTGTCGGATTGTGAAATGGACAACGGGGAAAATGCTCGGATGCATGAGACAAACACGTATGCAAATGAGATGCACATGATGACATGATATCATATGCATGACACGAATAAAATGCAAAACAAAAGACAAAAACCCAAACACAGAGGAAATATCATATCACATAGCCGAAAATGGCAAGAGCTGGAGATACAAAGATGGAAAGTTACATCTGGGGTGTTACAACACTCCACCACTACAAGCGGATCTCGTCCCGAGATCTAGGACTGAAAGAACTCCGGATATTCGGAACGGAGGTGATCCTCGCGCTCCCAGGTGGCTTCACGATCGGAATGGTGTGACCACTTCACTTTCAGGAATTTGATCGACTTGTTGCGAGCCTTGCGCTCGGTTTCTTAGAGAATAGCAACGGGGCGCTCATGATAAGAGAGATCTTCTTGGAGGATGATCTCTTCAAAGTTGATAGTGCGATCAGGAGTCTTGAAGCACTTGCGAAGCTGTGACACATGAAACACATCGTGCACGTTCGGAAAGTTGGACAGAAGCTCAAGTTGATAGGCGAGATCGCATCTTTTGCCAATGATCTTGAAAGGACCCACGTATCTAGGGACAAGCTTCCCTTTGATACCGAAGCGACGAGTGCCTTTCATTGGAGAGACGCGGAGGTAGACATGGCCTCCGATTTCAAAAGCCAAGTCACGGTGCTTGCTATCCTAGTAACTCTTTTGTCCCGATTGCGCGGCTTTGAGATTCTCACGAATGACTTTGCACATTTCTTCGGCTTCTGTGATCAAGTCGTTGCTAAGAAGTTGGCGTTCACCTGTCTCGGACCAATTGAGAGGAGTATAGCACTTTCTGCCATAGAGAATTTCGAATGGGGCCTTGCCCGAACTCGCCTAGAAGCTGTTGTTATAGGAGAACTCGGCATATGGAAGACAATCTTCCCACTTCATACCGAAAGAGATGACACAAGCCCTGAGCATGTCTTCAAGGATTTGATTGACTCACTCGACTTGGACACTTGTTTGAGGATGGAAAGTTGTGCTGAAATGAATGTTGGAGCCCATGGACTTCTGAAAGGATTCCCAGAACTTAGAAGTGAAGATGCTTCCACAATCTGAAGATATCAATTGTGGAATGCCGTGCAAGGAGACAATTCTGGAGGTGTATAGCTCTGCCAGCTGAGCTGCTGTGATAGATTCTTTGATAGGAAGAAAATGAGCCACTTTAGTAAGCTTGTCAATGACAACAAAGATAGCATCATTTCCACGCTTGGACTTAGGAAAACCAGTCACGAAGTCCATCTCGATATGGTCAAACTTCCATTCTGGAATAGCAAGAGGTTGGAGGAGACCAGCTAGTCTTTGGTGTTCTGCTTTCACCCTTCTGCAGACATCACATTCATTCACGAATTGAGCAATCTCTCGCTTCATTCGAGTCCACCAATACGACTGCTTGAGGTCATGGTACATCTTTGTACTTCTAGGATGAATGGATAGGAGGGAATTGTGTGCCTCGTTCATGATGACTTTTCTCAGATCGCCTTTAGGAACCACAATTCGATCCTCGAAGAAAAGAGTATCTTTGTCATCCAAGCGGTAGCACTTGTATTTGGGAATGCTCTTGTCAATACCACGTTTCACCTTCTTCACCATGGTATCCAGGAGTTGTGCCTCACAAATTTGGTCTTCCAAAGTAGGAGAGACTATGAGGTTGGCAAGAAAGCCTTGAGGAACAACTTGAAGATTCAGCTTGCGGAAAGCCTCACAAAGATCCGGTTGAAACGACTTCAGAATTAGACTGTTGCAATAAGCCTTTCTGCTCAGAGCATCTGCAATCACATTCGCCTTGCCAGGAGTATAGTCAATACTCGGATTGTACTCTTGAATCATTTCGACCCATCGAGTTTGCCTGAGGTTGAGGTTGGGTTGAGTGAAGATACACTTGAGGCTCTTGTGATCGGTGAAAATGTCCACTTGCCTTCCCAATAAGAGATGTCTCCATGTTATCAATGCATGGACAACTGCCGCCAACTCAAGATCGTGAGTGGGGTAGTTCTTTTCGTTGGGCTTCAACTGACGAGAGGTATAGGCCACAACTTTTTTCTCTTGCATCAACACAACACCGAGACCTTGAAGGGAAGCATCACAGAATACTTCGAATGGCTTGGATTCATCAGGAGGAGTCAAGACAGGAGCTGTGACTAGCTTCTCTTTGAGGGTGTTGAAAGCGACATCACACTCAGGCGTCCAGACATACTTGACATGCTTCTGGAGGATGTTGCAAAGAGGCTTTGCAATCTTAGAGAAGTTCTCAATGAATCTTCGGCAATAGCTTGCAAGACCAAGAAAACTGCGGAGCTTCTTGATATTCTGAGGAGGTTCCCAATTAAGAACAGCAGACACCTTCGCGGGATTAATAGCAATGCCCTTGGCAGAGATGATATGCCCAAGGTAAAGAACTTCATCAAGCCAGAACTCACATTTGGAAAACTTGCATAGAATTGATGCTCTCTGAGCTTGTCGAGCACCAATCGCAAATGTTTGGCATGATCCTGCTTATTCTTGGAGAAGACCAAAATATCATCGAGATACACCAGAGCGAATTCATTGGTGTAGGGGTTGAAGATAAAGTTCATCATGCTAGAGAATGTTGGAGGAGCATTGACAAGGCCGAAAGACATGACCGTATATTCATATGAACCATAGCTTGTTCTGAATGCTGTCTTGGGAATATCTTGTTTGTGAATGTGAATCTGATGATAACCCATACGAAGGTCAAGCTTGGAGAAAACTTTAGCACCTTTGAGTTGCTCGAAAAGCTCATTGATGTTGGGAAGTGGATACTTGTTCTTGATTGTCTTCTTGTTCAATGGATGGTAATCGACGCAAAGTCGGTCCGTGCCATCCTTCTTCTGGACAAAAAGAACTCCACAACCCCATGGTGATGAACTCGGTCTGATCAAACCCAGACGCTCTTGTTCATCTTGCTGCTTCTTCAACTCCTTCAGCTCCTTGGGTCCAAGCTTGTATGGGCGCTTGCAAAGGGGTTCCTTTCCAGGCTCAAGATCAATAACGAACTCGACTGGCCGATGAGGAGGCATACCCGGAAGCTCTTCTGGAAAGACATCTTGGTACTCACAAATGACTGGAATTTGAGAAATAGCATCCAACTCACCCTTCTCATTGAGAGAAAACAACTGAATGGTTTCATCGCGAGCGGCATAGATGATAACATCCTCAGAAGGGTGTGTCAATTGAATTTGCCTGGCAGCACAATCAAGCTGAGCCTTGTGCTTAGAAAGCCAGTCCATTCCGAGAATTAGATCAGTATCAGAGTCGCCAAGAACAATTGGAGAAGACAGAAATCTATAGTTGCCCATCTTGATAGAGACATCCCGAACCATGGAGCTTGCGTTCATGAATTTACCCAGAGAGACAACTGATAACGGTCTAGGAAAATCTTGAAAAACCATCTCATGCTTAGATGAATAAGGTCTTGAGATGAAACTATGCGATGCACCAATATCAAATAAGACTTTTGCAGGAATATCATTAACAGGAAGATTACCGATTATCACGTCAGAAGAATCCTCTGCTTGCGCTGCATTCATCATGTTCACCTTTGCAGACTTTGGATTATGCTTGACCACTACATTGCTTGAAGATCTAACAGGAGGAGGAGGAGGAGGAAGGCGCCTTTGATTGAAGCATTTGTTTGCGTAGTGACCTTTCTGCTGGCACTTGTTGCAAGTCACTTCTGAGAGCGGACGATGATAAGGAGCATTTGACCTTGGAGCTTGAGGCTGAGACTTGTTCTGATAGCCTGGGTTGGGTGGGTGGGAAGATCCACGACCACCTGAGTTCCTCTGCTGGTAAGGCTGACGAAATGCAGGAGGAGGAAGGTAGAACTTCTGCTGCTTAGCTGCCACTTGTGAGGAAGAAGAAGACTGGACTGCATCCCTGATTCTCTTCTTAGAAGCCTCACACTTGAGCTGAGCACCTTCTTGCTTGAGTGCCATATTGTAGAATTGATCAAACTGAGTAGGCTCAACAAGAACGAGAGCTAACTGCAGATCCTCTCTAAGGCCACCTCTGAATTGATAGATCATACTCTTCTCATCAGGAACATCTTGCTTAGCGAAGCGAGCAAGTTTCTTAAACTTCTTGTTGTATTCATACACTGACATGTTGCCTTGCTTGAGATTGCGGAACTCCTCACGCTTGCTCCCAACAACACTGATAGGAATGTGGTGAGCTTTAAAGTCCCGACAGAAGTCAGTCCAAGTAATCACTCGACCTCCTCTGGAATCCTTGTATTGCTGGAACCAATCAGCTGCTTGATCCTTGAGCTGAAAAGAAGAGAACTTGACATAGTCCTCAGGCTTGACATTGCTGCATTCAAAATGCTTGTTGATATCCACGAGCCAATCATCGGCGTCTGTGGCCTCGACACAGTAGCTGAAAGACTTCGGCTGATTTGCAAGGAATTGGTTGAGGGTAGGAAATAGAGGCTGATGATTAAACTGCCCTTGACCTTGATTTCCTTGGAAGTCTTGGCCTTGGTTGCGCTCTTGCATGAGCTGAATCATCATCTGGGCATTGGCATTTGTGGCTGCCATCAAAGCTTGCCATGCCTCCGGAGGCGGAGGTGGAGGTGGAGGGTTCGCCTGACTCCCATCATTGCGTTCCGGATTTTGACACATTGGCGGAGCCATCCTGAAGAGGGTGACATCCGTTAGCATCTTGATAGACCGATAGACAAGTTGAATCAACGGATAGAAATTGCAGCATATAGTCTTCACAACAAACATTCAAACAAGGATGGACGAATGAATTCCAAAGCAAACATCACACATCCATTAAGGTGAGAAGCCACTTGATAAGAGATTGATGAATGAAATAAACAAGGTACAACTGGAACAAATAAGTGGTAAGGATTACCCAATCACAAACCAAATATCTGCGGGAAGAAATGCTAGAGCTACTTGAATTCCACCTATAAACTCCCGAAACTTTCTGGTTATGCAATCAGGTGTTGGGGATACACGGGAAGCAATATATCTCACCCAAACTAACAATCCCTACATCTAGCTGTATCCATCCGTCAACACATAACCAAGAAACCTTCGGAAATCGTGTACCTCAACCTTTGAAAAGCATCCGTTATACGAGTTATGGCAATACTCCCGAACTCCCGCCCCAGTACTGGGTGGCGTCGAGGTTATCTCACCAACAACTGCATAAAAGAGATTTTCGATGTCGGCAAAACTCAGGTATTCCAGAACTGCAACGATAAAATTGTGACGACAACACCTTGGAGCTCAGCTCCCCGGGTCAAAGCCACATAATAGACAGGAGGCACCAAGAACGATGTTCTCGTCACAAAACCATAGACGATTCCAAGATACCCGCGTGATCCTAATTTTTTTTAGTGAAATTTGAGAAGAGGACAGTCAAAACATCTATGTCAGGAGACCTCACCAGAGCGACGAAGGGACTGAGCAGTAAACAGAATCCTACTCTCCGATATATATAATCCTAAGACTCAAAACATTTTTGTTCTAGACTCAACATCACCAGCAAACAATCAAGCAGGGGGCTCCTAAGTCGGGGATGGCTCTGATTACCAACTTGTAACACCCACGATGCGGCTATATCTCCCACGTGTCGAAGCACGACTTAGAGGCATAACCGCATGGTGGTTTTGTCGCAAGAAGGGTCATCTTCACACAATCCCATGTAATGAACAAGAATGGGATAAAGAGAGTTGGCTTACAATCGCCACTTCACACAATACATAATTAAGATCATACATCATTCAAATACACTCATAGACCGGCTACGGTCAAATCAGAATGAAAAGAAGACAACCCCAAATGCTAGATCCCCGATCGTCCCGACTGGGCTCCTCTACTGATCATCTGGAAACGATACATAGTAACGACCAAGGGCCTCATCAAACTCCCACTTCATCTCAGTTGCGCCATCTGCACTGGTATCCTCGGCGACTGCATCTGTTTTGGTAGAATCTGTGAGCCACGGGGACTCAGCAATCTCACACCTGCGAGATCAAGACTATTTGAGCTCATAGGTAGGTTAAGGGGTAATATGGTGGAGCTGCGGCAAGCACTAAGCATATATATGGTGGCTAACATACGCAAGTGAGAGAGAGAAGAGAAGCAATGCGTCGGTCGAGAAGCTAGAAGTGATCCTGAAACTACTTACGTCAAACATAACTCAAACCGTGTTCACTTCCCGGACTCCACCGAGAAGAGACCATCACGGCTATACACACGGTTGATGCATTTTAATGAAGTCAAGTGCCAAGTTATCAACAACCGGACATTAATAAATTCCCATCTGCCTCATAACCGCGGGCACGGCTTTCGAAAGATAATATACCCTGCAGGGGTGTCCCAACTCAGCCCATCACAAGCTCTCACGGTCAATGAAGGATATACCTTCTCCCGGGAAGACCCGATCAGCCTTGGAATCCCGGTTCGCAAAACATTTCGACAATGGTAAAACAAGACCAGCAAAGCCGCCCGAAGTGCCGACAAATCCCGATAGGAGCTGCACATATCTCGTTCTCAGGGCACACCAGATGAGCCAGACATCGGGTTGGCATAGACCCTGGTTGCCCAAGGGGCGCCGGACATCGCTCAGGTTTGACCAACACTCGAAGGAGCACTGGCCCGGGGGGGTAAATAAAGATGACCCTCGGGCTCGCGAAAACCCAAGGGAAAAAGGCTTAGGTGGCAAATGGTAAAACCAAGTTTGGGCCTTGCTGGAGGAGTTTTATTCAAAGCAAACTGTTAAGGTGGTCCCATAAATCACCCAACCGTGTAAGGAACGCAAAATCAAGGAACATAACACCGGTATGACAGAAACTAGGGCGGCAAGAGTGGAACAAGTCACCGGGCATAAGGCCGAGCCTTCCACCCTTTACCAAGTATATAAGGTGCATTAATTAAACAAGAGATATTGTGATATCCCAAAATATCCATGTTCCGACCAGGAACAAACTTCATCTTCACCTGCAACTAACAACGCTATAAGAGGGGCTGAGCAAAAGCGGTGACATAGCCAAACAACGGTTTGCTAGGACAGGATGGTTAGAGGTTTGACATGGCAATAGGTAGGCATGATAAACAGTGGCAGGTAGAGCTAACATAGCGATAGAGCGAGTACTAGCAAGCAAAGATAGAAGTGATATCGAAGGTATGGTCATCTTGCCTGCAAGGTTCTCAGAGTTGTCGAAGGCTTGATCCTCGTAAGCATTCTCAACAGGTTCCTCGTGCACGTACTCGTCTCCTGGATCTACCCAAAGCAAGAACACAAGCAAAGGAACCACAATAAATCACGGTGCAATGCACAAGCAACATGATGCAATACATGTCATGATATGCGAGATGTGATATGCAATGCATATGCGTGCTTCGGAAGGAAAGATGATGAACAAGGAATCAACTTGGAAAACCAAGTATGCCGCTGGAAAGATGAGATGATTTCGGTTGAAATCGATATGAAGATCACCGGGAACGGATGCACGGTTTGCAAATCGCAAGCAAAACAAGAATGGCACAAAGCTGCGATTAACATCACGATGCTACTTAGCATGCAACAAGAAACTAAACTACAGCACCCCAACATAAAAACAAAACATATGGCAGTTATCTACAGGAGATGCTTAACAAAAAAGGAACACTGAGCTATGGCTAAATCACACCATAACAGGTTCAAATAAGCATGGTGAAAGTGCAAAAAATATCAGGTTGGACATGGCATAAACAGCATCACGAAGCAATGTTCAGAGCAAATTATCAACATGCTGCAGGAACTTATAATTGCAGAACAAGGCATGGCATGAATCTACTCAAAGCATAGATCAAAAGTCCCTTACTGACCATAAGCCAAAAAGGACCAGAAAATATGATGGCACCCATCACTACTAGAAATACCACTACTAATGGCGCACCTAATATGGCCATTAATGGCGCATCACTGGTGCGCCATTGATAGCATGCCATTAGTAACTTTTACTAATGGCGCACCACCTGGTGCGCCATTAGTATCTGGTATACTAATGGCGCACCACCTGGTGCGCCATTAGTATATGCGAGGGTGCGCCATTAGTATGCCTCCCAGGGGGCATGTATACCCAGGTGCTTTGGCATACTAATGGCGCACCACCTCTGGATGCGCCATTAGTAACCGCAGCATACTAATGGCGCACTACCCGGTGATGCGCCATTAGTATGCACTGTCATACTAATGGCGCATTGTCATGTGATGCGCCATTAGTATGAATATTAGGTTTTTTTTTATTATTTTCTGTTTTTTGCACAGGTTACAAAATGTATAATTTGACAAAATATAGACAGCACACATCAACAATAGATTCATCAAATACAATAGAAGATTAGTCTTTGAATACAATTCATCATATTAGTCTCCGAATACAATTCATCATATTAGTCTCCGAATTGAAAAGACCGAACAAAGATAGATCATTATATTACAAGTCTCGAGACCGCGAGTAGCGAGTTTATCTTCGCATTACAAGTCGATATCGATCATCTAAACTACCATCACATAGAAGAGAGCTGCGGTCATCACGATGAGCATCATCACGATGAAACTCGTCTTCATCCGGTTCCTCCAACGCTCCCTCCCCTCTCCCGCTAGATAGCGAGCGTATCTAGATTCGGCCTCGGCCCTAGTGGTGTACCCTTTGTAACTGTTACCGCTGAATCGGTGAACCTGTCTCCGACACTCCTCCCAGTCATCGTAGACTCCGGGAACCTTACCCTTGTACACGACATACGTCGGCATCGCTATGCACTAGCCAAACGAAACGTTAGTACCAATTCACAGACAATACATAAGCAATATATAAGTATGCAACAGAATGATCGGAAGAGAAAAGCAAGACATTAATAGCATCGATTACATCTAAGTTGAACGACTCTCGAAACCAAAGAGACATACTACAAGTTCATTAAAGTTTAATTACAACATGAGCCAATCGATGTTTCAGAACTAGACAACTCGACTCAAGGGACCGGAGCGTGGATGAAGCCGCCGTCTATCGTGGGAGTCATGAAAGAACGGGCGTTGTCATCCTGCATTTGTAGCATTGTGTCGATGTCACTGTTGGACGGTTGATTTCTGAGGTAGAACTGCCCCGAGGTACGAAGGACATCTTGATGGATGATTTTCGCAAACTCCGACTGGATGCGAAAGAATTCTTGTCGGAGGTCCGCGTCCTGGATTGCCGACACGCTCGCGGCCCAATCTTTGAGTTTACTCGGTAGCAGAAGTTGATGATGGTCCCGTACGATCGCCCGCATGTGATGGATGGCGTAGTAGGCACCCTTCTGACCGCCAGGCGGCTGCTTGACGCAGCAGAACGTCGTATTGTGGGAGAACACGTGCTTGCCGTACTTACGAATAGGCCTGGTGAAGGTGCCTCCAGATTGGGCGTAGCCGGGGAGAACATCATCAAGAACCTTCTTGACATTTGTGTAGTCTACGTTCGACTGACGGTCCGGGTCGAAATACGTGGCCATGGAATATTTGGGGCTTAGGAGGATGAGCGTGCAACGTGTGTCACTGCAGAAAACACGGAATGTTAAAAGAAAAACGATCGAAAAGTAAGAATTCATATGTTACGGGCCGGTTGAGGGGAGGACTTACTCAGGAAAGTAAGGCACGAGGAAGTTATCCTTATCTTGGTTTGCCAGAATGACGCCTTCGAGGTAAGAACTCGCGACTTGCCGGTCCCCAGCGCTGCCCAAGATCTTGGCACGCATGTAGAAGGGGTCGACTATCACGATGTCCGGGGTCTTGTCGCGAATGATCCGCATCTCCATACTCAGCGAAAATAGCCGAACGAAGGTGTAGTGCAGCGGATGAAGGTTAAACATAGCAAAGATGTCATCAAACCGCAGGACGATCGTACCCCCGATGTCGCCATCCACAAAGCCCTTGCCCTCTGGCACCTTGGCCACGAAAACTGGGTATGCCACATCCTTCTCTCTGAGACGCCGCTTCTCCAAAGAAAGAACACTGTCGTGCAGACTCCGCATAGCACCGGTTGCAGCATTGAGCATATTTGGTGGTAGCATCGCCCTGCCCGCCACATGCACCCTCCTCGAGATATCCTGCGGTGAAGGTGGCCCGTCCTGAGCACGGATCGTACTCGGTGCCGGCTGGCTCGCACCCTTCTTAGTCTTTCTTTTGCGTGCCTTCTTCTTCTCCTGTAATGGGACCGAGTTCTGCTCACAGACCGCCTTCTTGAGTGTGTTGGGGCTGATAATATTTCGCACCTCGCCTATCTGAGGCTCGGTGAAGTCGGCAGCTGGAGGCGTCTCCTGAGAGCTGAACGCCAGACGGCGCCTGTTGCAACTTGGCTTCTCCGCGGTACGAGCTAGATCGCACACGTCTTTTGTTGGGTTTGGTTCTTGAGAAGGAGGCCCCATGAAGTCGCCATCGTACCCATGCTCGGCAAAGTACTGATCGACGTTGCCAAATGTATCATAGTCGTCGTCGTCGTCATTCTGATCCTGTGCCATATGCATGTTTGGATCCAGTGGCATAGGGATGTCCGGCACCGTTACGGCGGTCTTGCCATGGGGCCGACTTGGCGCCGGCACGACTGGCGGTGTTGTCTTTGGGGTGGTGTCCCCCGCCCCCAAACGAATCTGGCTCTTCGGCCAAAGCAGGGGCCAGCTCAGGCAGGCGCTGAGGGTCATCACGTCATCATCGTCGGCCCCGACGGGTCGATTCGGAGGTAACAAGTCGTCGCAGCCTGGCAGCACCCGAACCAGTTGAACCCTAAACAAGTTGGGTGGCATCTGGGTACCGTGGAACAAGGGGTTGCCCGGTTGAACGATTTTGCCTTTGGCGACATCGACCAACTCGTTGTTCACGAAGTGGAGGAGAGTGCACGGAACGTCAGCGGCGCCCTGCGAAAACATGTAGGGCGTCAGGGATGCCCAGTCAAAGGCAAGGAGATGAAGTCCTCGGCCGAGAGAGGCTTAATTAGTTACCGTGATGATGGCGTCGAGCTCGGCTAATGTAGAGGCACCGCCAACGGCGGGCGTGCAGTTGACGGAGGGGCCGCTTGCTGCAGAGGTGCCGGCCGGCGTACACCCGGGTGCATTAAGCTCCCGTGCCGGCGTCGGAGACACCAATGCCGCCTCCCCGGAGGCACCAATGGCCCCGCCATCGCATTATGCGAGTTGCTGGCCGTGAAGCTAGGAATCGGGGGCGGCCCCTGTTGGCCGCCCGCAATCCACGCACTCAACCCCGAGATC
Organism: Triticum dicoccoides; assembly: GCF_002162155.2. NCBI lineage: Eukaryota > Viridiplantae > Streptophyta > Magnoliopsida > Poales > Poaceae > Triticum > Triticum dicoccoides. The sequence continues at coordinate 563,559,199 of NC_041387.1, read as the reverse complement.
AAGGTAGGCACAAGGGCGGTGATCGTCACTCCGAGTCGTTGTTCCACTTGCTCTTGGACAATCTCCGGAATCCGCGCCACCTGTGCCTTGAGTTCTTGAACCTCTCGCGCCTGGCTTTCCGAGCTGGTCTTTTTCTCCTTCCGCACACCAGCGGTATAGTATGACCCCCATTTTGTCGACAAGCCTTTGCCGGCCACACGACCAGCTGACGTCGGCTTACGGAGCTTATCCTTGTTCTTCATTATATTCAACCCCCTATTTAGAGTGGTGTCCCAAGGGTTGCTCTTAGTCGACCCCGCGCTACTGCTTTCAGTCGCCTGCAGAAGGAATGTGAACCATTTAGAAATTCGGCTTCATTAATTAGAATGCAACCATATGGAGCTAATTACGCGGGGGTGTATTCCTTACCAGAACAAGCTCAAGCCGCCTGGTCTTCGGATCCGTGGTAAGCTCCTTTGTTTTCGGGTCCTTCTTGTACCGGGCCCTGACAAAGTTCCTGGTCTGCTTGTCACCGTATTTATCGAAGAGGGGCGGTAGGCCTTGCTCGGCACGGTCCGCCTCCTCCTTGTCCCATATAGGCTCCGCCACTCTGTAACCGCCGGGACCGAGTGTGTGTTCCCCTATGTTCAGCTCCCGCATTTGTTTCCCCCACTCACTTGATTGGGAGCTTGCGGTGCTCGAGCAATTGATCTTGAAGTCGTTGTAGTCATCTTCGGTGATCGAAGGATTTTTCTCCTTGATCTTCTCATAACTCTCACCTTTCTCGATCATTCTCTTCACATTGCTTTTCCAAGTAGACAGGGCCTTGCTCATCTTCGTGAGGGCAGCAGTGTTCACTTTATTCCCTTTGAGGCTTGTGTTTTCGAATTCAGCGGGGAACTTGTATCGTTCGTGCAGCTTCGTGAAGAGGAGGTGGCGCAAATTACCTCGGTCAGGATGCCTCAGGTTCTCGGTGTTGATCGACACGGTGCTCCGGACAATGCACCCGAGCTGAAGCGAGTACCCCTTGACTATTCGTTCGGGCGCCGTTGGATTCCCGTTGGAGTCCACTTCAGTAACTTCCTCCTTGAGGGTGGGGAGCACGATCGGGCGCCGGTCCTTCCGTTGCCTCTTCGGCTGGCTGCTATCTGTGCGTGCGCCGCCATCATCAGTGGTGGCATCCTCGGCGGCACCATCAGTGGTGGCATCAGTGTGGTCATCCTCGGCGGCACCATCCGTGGTCTCAGGATCGGTGGGGAAGGCGGCGGCCTCATACAAGTGAGGTTGTTCCTCCATCTCCTGGGACAGCTCCCAGAATGCCTTGCCGCCCGAACCCCCGGCCTCATCATTGTGGGCCATGTTTCTCTCTAAATAGAAACAAAGTTTGGTCAAAAAGTTGGTTATTGTCAAGGAACAAGATCATGGTCTCATCATTTAGGGTTTGTCGACACCGAGGCATCCTAAAATCTAAGCTTTTATCATTGAGGGTTTTTCGACGCCAAGGCACCCTAAAAGCCTAACTTTTCATCATTTCGGTTTTTATCGACACCGAGGCACCCTAAAAGCCATGCATTAGTCACAAGTATGCCGGGGCACTTGATCCTACTTAATTAACTACTAAGATACCCCGGCCTATGCATTAGTCACAAGTACCCCATATGTCCTATTTTTAGCAAAGTCATGCTAAAATTCACGGAAAATTTCAGCATGACCTTTGCTGAAAATAGGACATATGGAGTACCCGAATTTGCCGGAACGGAAGTTAATCGACATTCCGGCAAACTCAAGGGCCTCTCGGGGTACCTGCAAAATCATCACGACACGATGGTCGGAGACAAAACCCAGCAAACTAGCAAAATCATCACAAATTGTTTTCTGTTAAAGATGATCATCATCTTTACAAGTCTTTCTCAATGTGATCACAAGTAATTCAGAGGCATCACAAGTAATTCAGAGCATCACAAGGCATTAGTAGTTCAGTACATGAACAAGTTTTACAAACCCATATAAGAACAAGTGAATTCTAGTCCCATTGACACTCCTGGTTTTCTACAAACACCAAGTACTAGGGCACACAAAAGTTCTGAAATTTGCGTGCCTAACTGAATTAACTGAATTTTCAGTAACCGAATAAACTGAATTTTCAAAACTGCAAGAAGCCAATTAAAAAAAATCCAACAGCACTAGAACTGAGCTGATTGACAGTAGTTTTGTTCACTGTTATGAAGAGAAACTTCTTCTTGTAAGAAAGGACTTCGCGTGTGGTTTGGAATATTCAGAAATCAAGTTGAAATATAAAACCATATAGAGGTAGGTATGCTACAAGTCTACAACATATATACTAATTAATCAACTGCAATCAGGAGACAGTTTCTTCTTCTAAGTCCATCTCACGGTTCGCTGAATTAAGAAAAATACATCATCATTTCAGAAAACTTACGCAAACTACTCAAAACAGGAAGAAGAAGAAAAACACATTTCAGAAGGAAAAAACTTTTGTATAGCTAGAATTCAGAATGCATTCAACAATCCAAACTTTTGTATTTCCTGGATAACAAACAGTAATGATCTCTAGCCCTGACATTCATTTATTCATTCTTCTAGTAAATAGGTGCATAAATGTTCTTGCCGAATGGGTTTATTTTTTGTTGATCTATATGCTCATATATGCAGACGAGGCTAGCCACTTTTCTGCCACTGATAAAAAAAATGAACTTTCACCAGTAAGTTGTAACTTGGCAGCCAGTCAGTTTATACAACAAAGATAATCATATATTTCTATGAACACTAGACGCCAATCTGAGGATAAAAAAGCATCTACTAGTAACTAGTGCATATGATCATCACTAGCCCATAATAGTAATTAAGTTTTTTTTGTAGACAAACAACATGTTTATCTTTCAGGCATCTACATCTCAGAGTGTACCGAACAAAACCCAGAGCTTGGTGCTAGTGCTCTGCTGCTCAAATTGGGTCGAGAAGCATCTACTAGTAACTAGTGCATATGATCATCACTAGCCCATAATTCGTGTACTCCAAAAATTCAAGCAATTGTACCAAATTTTGAAAGAGATTTTTCCAATTTATATTTAAATAGAATTGGGGTATATACCTTGGAATCCTCCTAATGGAAACAGCACTAACTGGCGTCTCTATTTCAGCACGAACTGTCAGAAGACTTTTGACCTAAATAATATTTAAATGGTTCTAAGTTAGTAAAGTACATAAAGAAAGATCATCGAGTAATTCTCCATGGCATAATTTTTACCTACCAACAGGAGACCTATAACATTTCTAGGGTTTCCTGAATACACAGGTTATGCAGTACCAGAACCTATCTATGTCAAGCCCACTCTACTAGCTCGACTGGTCAGCAGCCAGTTCTCACACCAGGAGGTCCTGGGTTCGACTCCCAGGCTCCACAAATTTTTTTAGCATTTAAAAAGCTGTTTGATACTTATTTATGTTTAAATATGTTCAAACTTGTTTAAATAATAACAGTAATATTTTTTTATAAGACAGTAGCATTTAAAAAGCTGTTTGATACTAATTTTTTTTATAAGACGGTGCGCGGGGTGCGGGGGGTCGGCGGCGGCGGTTGAGTAGGGGAATCGAGGGTGCGGGGGGTCGGCGGCGGCGGCCGGTGGACTGGGGGGGTGCTCGGCGGCGAGGGGGGCCGGATCTGGCGAGGTGGGATAGCGATCGAGCTGGAGGGGGATCGAGATCGAGTGTCCATGAAATTTAAAAATATTCATGATAGTTCAAAAAGTACCCATGAAATACAATCGAGAAATGAAGGCTACGATTTAAATACAATCGATCTTAGCTAGCTATCTGTTCACAATCTTCTTGCCCTTCTTTTTCGCAAATGGAGTTCTTCTGTGGAACGGACGTCCTTTAGGTAGGGTGGTCCTGCTTCTTCTTGTGGTGTATGCTGCTACTTCATCATCGTCGTCATGTTCGATCCTCGGGTCGCCGTACTTGTCGAAGTCTTGCTCATTGGCTACTCCATCCATTCCGATGATCTTCCTTTTGCCTCTCCTCACGACAACACGATTGGGCTTTGGCGGGTCGGTAATGAAGAAGCATTGGTCCACTTGGGAAGCCAGTACCCATGGCTCATTTTTCGCGGTGACGTTTGCGCCCGCGGTCTTGGATTTGGCTTCGGGTATAACCATGGTGGTGAAATACCGGTCTTCTTTTATGACATTCTTGGCCCATCTGACACGGAACATCGGGACCTTCTCTCCAGCGTAGCTCAGCTCCCAGATCTCCTCGATCCTTCCGTAGTATCTGTCCTTGTCGTTACCAGTGTAGGATTCCATCGTTACCCCGGAGTTCAGATAACCATCGCTCTTCATGTCCTTGGCCTCGGTGTAGAATGTGTAGCCGTTGATATCGTACGCCTCATAGGTCATCAGGTTGTGCTCGGCGCCCTGTGACAAGGCGAATATGAGTTGTTCTTCCGCGGAAGAATCCTCATGTAAAGGGTACGACAGAAGCTTATGCTTGAACCAACGCGTGAAACATGAGTTGTGCTCTTTGAGTGTATCTCCGTCCGTCCTCTGTTGGCCTCGGTCATTGTACGTCTTTTTAATAAAGGTTTTGTGCTCTACCACCCAAGGATCGCCCACGTCTATGTGTTGTAGCGCGACTAGGTTTGCTCTTTCAAAGTCGGCGAGTCGACCCTCGAAGTCGACATGCATTTCGCGGCGACCCCACGGTGACCCCATCCAGCGAGCCTGCCGAGGTGCCTATTGACGGGCAGACCGATGGGGTTCTCGATGCCTAGATAATTCGTGCAGTAGGAGATGCACTCTTCGGTCAGAAAGCCCCTGGCTATGCTTCCTTCTGGACGTGACATGTTGCGAACGTATCCTTTGATGACACCATTCATCCTTTCGAACGGCATCATGCTGTGCAGGAACGTCGGCCCGAGTTGGATGATATCCTCCACTATATGGACCAGCAGATGCACCATAACATCGAAGAATGCGGGCGGGAAGTACATCTCAAGCTCGCATAGTATTACCACGATCTCTTCCTGTAGCCTTCTGAGTTGCCTCACGCCAATCGACTTCCGAGAGATGACGTCGAAGAAGTTGCATAGGCCAAATAGCGTTTCACGGACGTGCGCGTCCATGATCCCACGGATTGCAACTGGAAGTATCTGCGTCATCAGCACGTGACAGTCATGAGACTTCATCCCGCTGAACTTCTGCTTCGCTGGGTCTAGGTATCTGCTTATCTTCCCCGCGTAACCGTAAGGAAGTTTTACTCCTAGGAGGCAGGTGAAAAACTGCTCGATCTCCTCCTGACTTAGAGTGAAGCACGCGGGAGGGTAGTCATTTCCGGTCTTCTTGGCCTTTTTGCCTTTGCGACGACTTTCTGTGTCCTGCTTCGCCTCATCATCATCATCATCATCATCATCATCATCATCATCATAGCATGAAGCTCCTGCCTGATGCCCATTGATTTCAAGTCTGCCCTTGCTTTCGGCCCATCTTTGGTCCTCTCTGGCATGTTGAGCAGGGTACCAAGCAGACTCTCGCACACGTTCTTCGTGATATGCATGACATCAAGGCTGTGAGGCACACGGTGGATCTTCCAGTACGCAAGTCCCAGAAAACAGACCTCGTTTTCCATACCTTCAGCAGCGGCTCTGGCGCCTTTCGCTTCTTTCCCGGCTCTGGCGCCTTTTGCTTCTTTCCCGGCAGTGGGCAGTCTTTCCAATTTTTCAACAGCTTGTCTATTTCCTCGCCGCTCCTCGTACACGGGCGTTTTCGGGGTTCGGTTTCACCATCGAACAGATCCTTGCGTTTCCTCCACGGGTCATCGTCGTGAAGCCACCTTCGATGTCCCATGAACACGGTTTTCGAAGACCCGAGATCTCTATCTAGCTGGCGATACATTGTGTCATCCATGCACCTTACACATCCAGAAAATCCGTGGACTACCTGCCCCGCAAGATATCCGTAACCGAGATAGTCGTGCACCGTCGTGAGCAGTGCGGCTCTCATAGGGAAATATTCTTTCTCTGCGGCGTCCCACGTATTGGCTGGCGTTTTCCACAGCGTGTCAAGCTCCTCTTTCAGCAGCCCCAGATACAGATTGATGTCGTTCCCTGGTTGTTTCGGCCCTTCAATTAGCATACTCATGTGAATGTACTTCCTCTTCATGCACAACCAGGGGGGAAGGTTGTACATCCACACAAACACAGGCCAGGTGCTATGTGCGCTTCTCTGGCTGCCAAACGGATTGACTCCATCGGTGCTCGCGCCCAGCACGATGTTCCTTGGATCGTTCCCAAATTCTAGGTATTCGAAGTTCAATGCTTGCCACTGGCTCGCATCCTTAGGGTGACTCAGCATCTTGTCTTTTTTATCTATCTCCGGATCATTTGCGTCATCTTCTTGCTTCTTCTCCTCCCTATCCGCGTGCCAACGCAGGAGCTTTGCTACCTTAGGGTCCACGAAATAGCGCTGCAGACGAGGAGTGATCGGAAAGTACCACACCACTTTTCGAGGAGCTTTCTTCCTCTTCTTGTATCGAGTGACGCCGCACACCGGATATATGGTAGACTCCGCGTGCTCGTCCCGATAAATGATGCAATTGTTCATGTACACATGGTATTTCACGTGCGGTAAATCCAGAGGACACACGATTTTCTTCGCCTCCTCCAAACTGGTCGGGCACTTGTTCCCCTTGGGAAGACGTTCGTGCCAGAATGACATGTTCTCGTCGAAGCATGCGTCGGTCATTTTGTGTTTTACCTTCATCTCCAGGGCCATGAGCGTTACTTTCAGGCGGGTATCCTCGGGCCTGCATCCTTCATACAATGGAGTAACCGCGTCTAACTCAAGTTGATCCATCTTGGCTTTCTCTCGGGCGGCAGCTCTTGCGTTATCCGTCTGCTTGAGAAGCAGCTCTTGAATATGAGGGTCCTGCACCCAGCCCATCGATGGTCCAGCGTCGTCTGCTCCGCCGGCATCATCATCTTCATGATCATGCCCGTCGCCTGCTCCGGCATCTTCCTCATCATCATGTCCTGCATCTTCTACATGATGACTGTGTACAGCATCATAGTCGTGATCATCTCCTGGGGATTCTTCGTCTTCTCGCCCGCCCGAGCCGCGGTGGTTGTCTTGCTACCCTTCCTCATTTCTTGCCCGGCCCGCATGGACGACTTCGTAGTCATCTTCATCACCTTGCCACCGATAGCCATCCATGAAACCACGCAACAGCAGGTGGTCCCGCACCTGCCCGGAATCCGGGTCCGCAATAAGGCTCTTCAGCTTGCATCTTCGACACAGACATCTTATCTCCGTCTCGTCCTTTTGAAGCATCTCGGCCTTCGCGGACCTCAAAAACCTATTCACGATGCCTTCGGTCATCGTGCGGACCATGGTCGCCTGCGGGGTAGAGCAAAACGATATTTTAGAACCAAACAAAAATTTGGCATGACTTTCCCTAAAAATAGGACCAAAAAGAATGCTTAATGCCAAAATTCTCGCCGAAACGGAAATGAATCAACATTCCGGCAAAATATTGGCAACTATCGCATATCAAATACCGGTACACCTCCAAACACAAACACATATGCAACACCACAAACATATGCAACACCACGAACATACATAGATCTAGCTAGGCCGTAAAAAGTGCATGTGCACATTGTTGTAAGGAGAACAACCTAAATATAGCTTCCCCCCTTACTTACCTATTAAAACAAGGTAATTTAACCACTTAATTTGAATGAATCTATGGTGGAAATGAGGTGAAAAAGAGGAGGCACCCGAGACAAGGAGGAGGTGGAGAGAATGAAGTGGGGAGAAAGTGAGTGTGTGGGTAGGAGAGGCTGTCCCAAATATCTTGTTGCTGCCCACTTACTAATGGCGCACCTCTTGCATGGTGCGCCATTAGTAGTTACAACTACTAATGGCGCACTTAAGCAGGATGCGCCATTAGTATGTTTGGATAGGCGCACTAGTTCAAAAAGAAAATTCTATACTAATGGCGCACCCACTGCCTGGTGCGCCATTAGTAGTTACAACTACTAATGGCGCACTTGGGCAGGATGCGCCATTAGTATGTTTGGATAGGCGCACTAGTTCAAAAAAAAATTCTATACTAATGGCGCACCTGCTGCCTGGTGCGCCATTAGTAGTTACAACTACTAATGGCGCACTTTGCCCGGATGCGCCATTAGTATGTTTGGACAGGCGCACTAGTTAAAAAAAAATTTGATACTAATGGCGCACCCATAGCATGGTGCGCCATTAGTAGTTTAAACTCTAATGGCGCATCAGATTGTGGTGCGCCATTAGTATATACTAATGGCGCACCATCTTTCTGGTGCGCCATTAGTGTCAATCCCATCTATTGCCCTTTTCCTAGTAGTGCATGTAAGCATAGCAAGTTTCGTTAACAGATTCAGCAAACAAAGCATGGCATTGACAGAATTACGAAGGCACCTTCGTGAGCTCGATACACTCACTAAAGAGCATTTCATGATAAACTAATCATACATCCATCAAGAAGACATGACATAGAAGCTATACATGGCAAGAACAACATCGTAGCATACACGGATCAACTACAACAACCTTGGCAAAATTGAATAACATGTAAACAATCTGCCAGGAAACATTTTGAAGCAAAAGTAGGGCACGAAAATGACATGCTAGACTACTCCATAATTGCAACCAGGGGCATGGATGGTTAGAGCTTAACCTTATTTTCAAAACACCCTTACTGAAGTATCTCAAAATATGCATGGATCTCTCTGTAGCATCATGTTTACATGGCATCAAAATAACAGCAGAATAGGGACTAAAATCAGCAATATCACGAAGCCTAGTTTGCATGCTTGTGGTAGTCACCACATTGATCACAAAAATACATGGCAAGTACCTCTGTAAAGAAGACATGGCATAGGTCAAAACACATGTAGGGATCAAGTACATAGGATGCACACCTCAATCATGGCAAAAATGACAAAAGTGCATGTTCTGATAAGAATCTGAAACTAACGTTATGAAGCACTTTTCCAACAGCATTTCGGGCAACATGATGAGCTCAAATGAAAATGATGCAATGAGATGAAATGATTTACTCTACGAGGCGAACAATTCGGTATGCTATATACCCAAAACGGAGCCACGGGAGCAAAGTTGTGGTGCGATGAACATGCAACAGAAATTACTGACAGATAGGGGACTTAGACGAAATCGGGGGAGGAAGAAAGTCAACCAGAGGTCAGATCGGATCTGGCTCGCGGATCGAGGCGTCGGAGTTGGCCGGAGAAGAGGACGAGGACGGGGCGGCTCCGACGAGGGGCTAGGTGGCCGGATCCGGCGGAGCGCGGGGCCGGCGGCGTCGGGCTCGAGCGGAGGTGGCCGAGGCGCGGGCGGCGCGGCCGG
>NC_041387.1:563434449-563549513 GCF_002162155.2 Triticum dicoccoides | reverse complement strand
CCGAGCGGGCCGGCGGCGCGGGGCGGCGGCGTAGGCCACGTTGCAGCAACCGTTTCGTTTGGGGCACGGCGGCGGACGCGTCCGGCTCCGTCCGGACGTGTCCGGCGGCGGGGAGAGGAGCGGGGCTAGGGTTAGGGTGGATTTGATCCGGAATTTCGGAGGGGGAGGTGTTTTTATAGGTAGAGGGAGCTAGGAGTGTCCAAATGAGGTGTAGTTTTCGCCCACACGATCGTGATCCGACGACGGAGAGCATGGAAGTGACTTAGATGGGTTATTGGGATGTTTTGGAGGGGTGTTGGGATGCAACTCAAAAGAGGCCTTTGCGGTTATGCAGTTAACCGTCGGAGTACCAAACGAGCTTCAAATGGCACGAAACTTGACAGGCGGTCTACTGGTGCTATACCAGGGCCACTTGGCAAGGCTCGGCCCATTCCAAGAATGTTTAACACCCGCACACGAAAAGAGACAAGAGGGGTGCGCCGGTGCATGTGGGAGTGTCGGATTGCGAAATGGACAACGGGGAAAATGCTCGGATGCATGAGACGAACACGTATGCAAATGAGATGCACATGATGACATGATATGATATGCATGACATGAATAAAATGCAAAACAAAAGAAAAAAAACCCAACCATGGAGGAAATATCATATCACATAGCCGAAAATGGCAAGAGTTGGAGATACAAAGATGGAAAGTTACATCTGGAGTGTTACAATAATCACCTACGTTAAACTCACTCTTTTGTATCCTTTTTTTCATGCCATCTTTTAAATTTTTCTTTAAACAGCTTGGCATTCTCATATGCTTGGGTTCTCCATTCATCAAGTGAGCTAATATCAAATAACCTCTTCTCACCGACAAGTTTGAAATCATAATTGAGCTCTTTAATAGCCCAATATGCCTTATGTTCAAGTATGAGAGGTAAGTGACATGCTTTTCCATAAACCATTTTATATGGAGACATACCCATAGGATTCTTATATGCAATTCTATAGGCCCATAATGCATCATCAAGTTTCTTGGACCAATTCTTTCTATTAACAGTCTTTTTGCAAAATTAATTTGAGCTCTCTATTACTCAATTCTACTTGACCAATAGACTGTGGGTGATATGGAGATGCAATTCTATGATTAACATCATACTTAGCAAGCATTTTATAAAAAGCACCATGAATAAAATGTGAACCACCATCAGTCATGAGATATCTAGGGACTCCAAACCTCCGATAAATAACTTCTTTAAGCATCTTAATAGAATTGTAATGGTCAGCACTACTAGTTGGAATAGCTTCTACCCACTTAGTAACGTAATCAACAGCAACTAAAATATGTGTATACTCAAATGGTTTAACAACAAGAGAATATTTCATAGGCATTTCTTGACGTCTACTAATATTACCAATTCTTTGACATTCATCACAAGACAAGACAAACTTACAAGCATCTTTGAAGAGAGTAGGCCAATAAAAACCGGATTGCAATACCTTATGTGCAGTTCTATCTCCAGCGTAGTGTCCTCCATATGCTTCGGAGTGACACTTACATAGGATATGTTCCTATTCATGCTCAGGTACACAACGTCTAATAACACCATCTACTCCTTTATAAAGGTGTGGGTCATCCCAGAAGTAATGTCTTAAATCATAAAAGAACTTTTTATTTTGCTGGTATGTGAAACTAGGTGGTATAAATTTAGCAACAATGTAATTAGCATAATCAACATACCATGGAGCAGTACGAGAAGCATTTATGACAGCTAATTGTTCATCAGGAAAGCTATCATCAATAGGTAGTGGGTCATCAAGAACATTCTCTAACCTAGACAAGTTGTCTGCAATGGGGTTCTCAGCTCCCTTTCTATCAATAATATACAAATCAAATTCTTGTAGCAAGAGAACCCATCTAATAAGTCTAGGTTTAGCATCTTTCTATTCCATAAGATATTTAATAGCAGCATGATCAGTGTGAATAGTTACTTTAGAATCAACAATATAAGGCCTGAACTTATCATAAGCAAATACAACTACTAAGAATTCTTTTTCAGTAGTAGCGTAATTTCTTTGTGCAGTGTCTAGAGTTTTACTAGCATATTGAATAACATTCAATTTCTTATCAACTCTTTGCCCTAGAACATCACCTACAGCATAATCGCTAGCACATAATTTCAAAGGGTAAATTCCAATCAGGTGGCTGAACAATAGGTGCAGAAATCAAAGCTTTCTTAAGTATTTCAAATGCTTCGACACAATCATCATCGAAGACAAAAGGAATATCTTTTTGTAATAGATTAGTCAGAGGCCTAGATATTTTAGAAAAGTCCTTAAGGAACCTCCTATGAAAACCGGCATGACCAAGGAAACTTCTTATACCTTTAATGTCCTTGGGACACGGCATCTTTTCAATTGCATTAACTTTAGCTTTATCAACTTCAATAGCTCTTTCAGAAATTTTATGCCCCAAGACAATGCGTTCATTAACCATAAAGTGGCACTTCTCCCAATTCCAAACAAGACTAGTATCTTCACATTTATGCAAAACTCGATCAAGGTTGCTCAAGTAATCATCAAAAGAGGATCCATAAACCACTACAAAAAAATACACTTCCATGATGATACGTGTTTGTCACAGTAGGTCGCGTTTTTTGTCATGCATATACATTCATGACGATTTTATGACAGAATCAAGATAGTCATACCTGTGTTGTCGTAGAAGTGTTCCATGACATTACCAAAATTATCATCACGGAAGTGTCCACTTCCATGACGATAAGTCGCGCGTCACAGAAGTGCTTTCGTCAAGTGTGACCGACACGTGGCACCCACCGTAACGGAACGCTGTTAAGCTATCGGGTCAGGTTTTGGATCCGATAACCCATTAACAGCCCCGACAGATGGGAAATTTCCATGTGTAAAATTCTTATTGGCCGGACGAAACACGTGTCAGCTCGCTAGTGGGTCAGATAGGCGCCTATGATATGTCGACACGTGCCACAGCCCACGACTGGCCCATTTAGCTTACAAAGCCGACCCGTTTGACTTGGTCAAAAGTTAACGGGCTGGCCTATGAAAAGCCTGTTAACGGTCTCTTTGTAAATAGCCCATTTTACAGCCCGGTAACTCACGGCCCGTTAGGCCCTAAAGGAAATCGTCCCAACAACGTCATGTGGGCCGTCGAATATAACAAACAGCCTATTTCACTTTTGGCCCATGTATGGCCCACGACGTCTTTCGACTCATATGAGGCCTTCGTATCTTTAGGCCCTTTACAGGCCCACGGTGACTCTAGCCCATAATGAACAATAATTTTCTTTGTACCCGTTAATGACCCGTGATTCGCATGGTCCATTTCCAGCCCGTGTTAGCTTTTGGCCTATTGACGGCCCATATGTTCTTGGGCTCCTTTTCGACCCTCGATTACTTCTGGCCCGTTACTGGCCTGTTCCCCTAATGGGCCAAATTCGGCACATGGCAAGAGTCGGCCCGTTTTGGCCTGTTAACCCGTTGCGCCGTTTCCAACCCGTCCTATATTCTGGCCCATTAACAACCCGTTATGCCTGTGACAGAATTAAGCCTTTGCTGTCCTCCGTCCTGTTCATGACCCGTTACCATGCTGGGCTGATACCAATTATGCCCGTTTACGGTCCATGTAGACCCATTTATCAGACGGCCCGAGGCCCACCGATTCTACGGCCCTGATGGAGGCCCATTTATCGATGGCCCGTAGGAGACCCATGGATCCTATGGCCCGTATATGGCCCATGGTTGTTGCGGCCACTAGGAAACCAGGGGAAAAGAAGACTAGGAAATAAATAAGGCCGAAATTAACGCTAGGCTATTAAGGCAATTGCACAGATTACATCTATTCGACATCAAAGATCGCCACCAGTGCAAATATAGGGAACACCCTACACTATACAAAAATGGCTTGCTGTTTTCTTCAGCCGGTGGCTGCACGTTAAGAATAAATTTTGTATCACACCAAAACAAATTACAACTATATAACAAAAGGAAGGTTGGCATCAAACTTAACAGTCTAGCTGATAAATGTACCACCAAAAGTTCAGAAGCTCAGTTCATTTGACCTGACTGTTACATTTTCATGCTGTATTGTCCGATGGAGCACCATAACCCTCGCCTTCATTTCCCCTAGGCTCCTGAACAACATAGCAAATGTCTGATATTCTGGTTCCAAAACCATGCATATCTTGACGACATCGAACAATGTCTCTCCTTCTTTCACAAAGGGCCTCAGTTAGGGAATGGACTTGTGTATGGAGCGCAGATACAACATTTCTTTGAGCTTGCATATCTTGATCATGAGGCAGTTTGGACGAGATTGCCTTAACAACCAACCAAGTATTACGCAGGAACGTGCTTTTGGCACTATTAGTTGACATGTACTGACCCACTCAAACAAGAGCTGCCATTGCAGTTATAGTTGCCTCGCCACCTTCAGAAGGTGGCAGTTCCACCATTTTTTCCATAGCTCGCCGAAAAGTTGAGTTTTTACATTAGTAGTACCAGAACAGAAGATATTAAGGAGGCAGCAAAACCAAACAAAATAGCTTTGGTCTATATACAGAACTTATTCTGGTGAACCCATGTAAAATATTAGTTGTATTTTATTGCAAAGTACATAATAAAACTAGGTTCCAAACATATGACCATGTACCATCGCTAATGTATTGTCTATTTCTTCACATTGTATTGAGGGCTAAGGATAAAGAGACGAAGTTTATAATACGGTAAGCATAGTATGACATCATTCATATCACAAAACAACTGAGAACAGACAAACAGGCAATTGTAACGTTGTGTGGGCAAGTCCAAACTGCCTTGTAAGGTGCATCACTCCTCTATTTTAAACCTTGTAAGGTGCAATGATACGCTAAGACAATTGTGTATAAAACGACAAACGATAGGATCTCGTAGCTACATTGCACACTACGAGGCTCTTGTAATTACCTGTTGTTTCACTCTTTTCGATGTACCATATTATCAGATCTATATTGACTTGTTCGAAATGCAGAGGAAAGCCCGCAAGGACCAAAAAGTACCTGAACCAAATGATGTGGAAATATTCAAGGACTGTCACACCAGCAAGAAGAAGGGTATGACTGCACTAGTCAAAGCTGATCTTGTAAGTCCTTAATCCTCATGCCTATTAACTACTACTTACTCTGACTTGTGCCTTTCACTTTCGTACGGTTGGCCTTGTTCTTTGAACAGTTCACCTACAAGAAGATAGATTTGTGTGGCACATGCATAAATAGGACTTCAACATGTGATCTGATCATATATATATAATGTACCTGATACTTCGGATCAGACCAGTGTTTAACAAGGCCCCTCTAGTCTTCATCCGATATATTTTCCACTGGAGATGTTTGGGAAAGTTCATTGTTAGCCTTGCCTTCAAAGTGAGTTTTCCTCAAGTTATACCGATACTGTCGTAGAGCAGACTTGAAAACATGGGTGCAAGCTTGTCTGGTTGCATCATCTTGGCTATCCAACTTGAATCTCATCTGTTGAAAATTATGGGAGTCTCATTATCAGCACCCTAGAAAGTATGGGACAGAGCAAGACGATATTACTAGTTTCCATACATAACCATACTTACAGATAAATGGTCAAGGAAGGTGTTGAACTAGGTTTCGTCTTTGTCATTCCTGTACTGAATCCATGTTGGGAGGATACGTACATGACACCTAACGGCAACTGCTGCCTCTAATACTAACTTGGCCGACTCTGTAGCATCACGTGGCCTTTTTAAACCTGCCTCCAAATGGATCTCCATTCTTCCTCCTCTAGATTTAGTTAACCTATCGAGCATAATCCCTGATGTTTGTTTCCTCTTGCTCCTAGGTGCTAGTCCAACAATGAACATAGGAAGTGTTAGTGTACATCAAAGTGTGAGACTACATATAAAGAAGCATGCGACTGTAACTTGACTCCAGCAACTACCTTCTTGCTGTTGAAGCTCACAAGGTTCATCTAATATTTCCAACTCATCTTGTGTAAAGAGTGCTTGGGAAGTAGTGTCAGGTGGCAAGGGAGCTTGGGAACGTGCTGCTAGCTCAGTTGATGCATGAGTAACTCATGCAACTAGTAGTACCGTGGTAGGTGTTGCAAGAACTAGGGCTGTCTCTGCTTGTTTGGTGGCAGCTATTTGTTTCTGTTTGGCTTTTTTTAGCTCGTGTAGCATGGGATGTCGTGTTTGTAGAATTTTCTGCTGGACTTTGACCTTCTATTGCACCATCAGTACCAGCAGAATCTGCAGGATTCATCTGCTTCTCATTCCCACCCATTATGTGTTTCTTCCTCTTTCTCTATGCCATGTTAAGTCAAGCCGACAAGAAAAACGAATAACAATTTAGTTCTTTAGAACAAATTGATGCGTGATGCACATGAACTGAACTTTGATGTTAGACAACCACATGATAGGAGGATGTAATATGTATGAGAAACAGGATGGAAGAGATAACCAAAACTATGATGTGTAAACTAAGAAGAAGACATTTCACCAAATTAGAAGCAATGCAATGGAAGGTAGACACCATATTGAAAGATGCTACAAATATTGCTCTGCCAAGTTAACAGTGTCTCATCATAAATGGCATTTAAACAAATGTGAAGCAGTACAAGAAATAAATCATATGCAAGATGCAAACAACATCACACTACCATGTAAGAGGTCTCTCGTCATTAGTGCCATTGCATATTCACAACATTGCATATTCACAGCTTATGATGTGTAAACTAAGGAGAAGGCATTTCAACAAATTAGAAGCAATGAAAGATAGACACCATATGAAAGATGCAACGAATATCACTCTACCAAGTTAAAACTATCTCGTCATAAGTGCCATTTCAACAAATTAGTAGTACAAGTTAGAAAAGAATGCGAGATGTAACCTATATCACACACCAAAGTCAAACATGTCTTATGATAAGTGATTATTGCAGGTTACACAACAGTAGTAATTTGATGTAAGAACATGGTGTGATAGACAGATATTGTATGTTCTAGAAACAAGAAGACGTGTATTATTCAAGTATAATGTGTAAAGTAAGCAGATGGAATTCAACAAAATTAGAAGCAATACAAGCTAGAGATCACACATAACATACAACCACATATAACAGTGCCAAGTTAGAGGGAGCACCGATGATGATGCACTAGGGGATACGTGCTCATCATAAACACAACTTTGTTGAGTGTCTAAGCATGTGTTTTCTTGGAAATTATCTTGGGGGTGTGGGGGAGTAGAAACTGTAGAGGCCCTCCGTTCGGAAGCAGCACCTTTATCCGCTGCCTTGCTAACTTCCTTCCGCTTTATTGATTTTGAATTGTCATGTAAAACCGACAAGAAAAAGCAATAAAATTCTCTCTTCAGAACTCATTCATGCATGATACTGACAATCACTACTTTGATGTAAGGCAAACACATGATACCAGGATGGAATATGTATGAAAAACAGGACGGCATGGCATGTTCACAAATGTTTGTGTAAACTAAGCAGAAACCATTCCAACAAATAAGAAGCAATGCAAGCTAGACACCACATGAAAGATGCAACCAATATGACTCTGCCAAGTTAAAAGCATCCCATCACAAATGGAATTTCAAAAAATTAGAAACAGCGCATGCTATAAATCATATGAAAGATGCAACTAATATCGCACTGTATATACTAAAGGTGTCTAGTCATATTGATTGATGCAGGATACAAAAAACAATAGTTTTATGTAAGGACATGCTTAATAGACAGATGTACTATGTACTAAATACATGAAGGCATGTCACATTAACATGTATAATGGATAAGCTAAGCAGACTAGCACATGCAGTTTAACCAGATTGGAAGAATTACAATCTAGACACCATATGGAACATGCAACCACATATCACGCTGCCAAGTTAGAGAAAGAACCTGTGTTGCTAGTGTAGGGGAAATGTTGTAATCAACTACAGAGCTACGTTCACTATCTTCATCTAGCATTGCTGTTTCTTGAGAATCATGTCGGGAGGCTGACGTTGCATTCTTTAAATGAGGAGTAGTCCACTTGCCTGCTTGCCTCATCATAAGTGTTTGATGAGGGATACACAAGAACATTAGTTTGATGTAAGAACATGGTTAATACACGATGTACTAGTATGTACCAAAAACAGAAAGGCATGTCATATTCAAAGGTATAATGTGTAAGCTAAGTAGATGCAATTTAACCAAATAGGAAGCAATACAAGCTAGACATCTGGCTGGAGTTGTGAGCATGATCATCTAGGACCTGAGAACCTGGTGGGAGGAGGGCTGCTTCGCCACCATACCAGCTCTTTAGTTGGCTTCCAGGTGATGCATATCTTTGCTGGGCTTGTCACTGGCTCGGCCAGTGCCCTGACTAGCTATTTGTCTTCTGGTGCTCACGGGATGGTGGTTCATGTAAAAAAATATCTTTCCTTATCTTAATAAAGGGGTTGTTTGGTTTGTGACTAACTTTGCCAAATGTTGCCACACCTAAAGCTAGGCAAGTTTGACTAACTTAGGTTTGTGTTTGGTTCCAGCCACACCTTAGGCAAGCCACACTTGGACCCCACATAGAATACACACAAAAAATGTGGCAAGATTTCCTTAGGCTTGCCAACTTGTGGCTTTCATTTTGATGAACTAATCTTAGGAAGGCTTGGCAAAAATATGTGGCGAAGTGTGGCAATTCTAGGCCTAGAACCAAACAGCCCCAAAGACCGACTTCGGCCTTTTGAATACAAGGTAGACACCATATGGAACATGCAACCACATATGACACCGCGAAGTTAAAGCAAGCACTTGGGATGGTGGTTCATTGCGAGCGAGGTCATCAACTCCAGAGCTATGTTTACCGTCTCCATCAGCTGACATTGCACCCTTTATAGCGTTGTAACATGTCATGCCTACCTGCGAAGAAAGATGGCTCAACTTCTCTCTTCTCTTTTCTGCTTCTCTCGAGGTAGACTCTGAAATACCCTTGCATAAAAACACAATAGTGAGAGTATGGGTGAAGTGTGTGCAGAACTAGTGCATTGTAAAAGTAGCAGATAGTAGGTGGCTGAAAAATAAATGACAGGATACATATGATAGCTCTACAACATTGCATGGCAAACAAAATTAGATTCTACTCCGTATGATTTTGTAATATATGAGCACAGGAAATGCAGGTACTCCTCCAGCACACCACCACGTGTGGTCATATCTAAGATAACAGTCGACTAAAAATAAATAGGTCAGTTGATTTTTTTAATGAACCGTCCGATCTATAAGGGACGGGCAGATGGCCTTCGTGTACCTCCCGCCAGTCACTGTTGACGATCTTTCTCGAACCGCCAGCGACCACCGGCCCAGACCCCTGCCTCCGCCGCCCCGCCCTCCCCTCGACCTCACACCAATACCGTGCTTGGCAGTGCCCCCAAGCCATCCCTTTAATCCCGGCCGACCTCCAGATCAGGCGCCAGTAGCTCTAGGCCGCACACTCCCCTAAGATAAACATCAAGGCGCTGCTTCTCGGTGTAATAGGCGTACTAGCGCCTGTTACGCCGGGGAATGTTTCTGTTAATTGGGAATCAACTGGCAAGAAATTGAAATTCAGGGGGGGCAACGGACCTCTAGCTAAGGTGAAATAGTATATGAGGAGAAACCTTGTGCATCGCGAGTTACTAGGAACATCTAGTATGAAGAAGAAGCGGTCAACTAGTGTCTTATATGGGATGAATACCGTGCAAGCAGACACGTAAGATTTGCACGAATAAGGGAAGAGGAGTACCCTTATCGTTTGCCAGTGTGGTGTCGATATGTCGTGGTGATCTTCTTGTTTTTCCCGGGGGAACCGATGTTTTGGAGACTCGTGGATCCTCGGATAAACCCATGGCCAAATTGTTGATTGTGTTGTCGTGGCTGTATATCGGCGAAGGGAAGCAGATCCGAGGCGGCGAAGGACGACGTAACAGGAACAGCTCCGGTGCGGTGGACGGTGGCGAAGTTGGAGCGACAATGGTGAGGCGCAGGACGGCGTGGTTAAACTGGCTCATGTACGAACTGCTCGGCCTTGGCTTCAACTACTACTCGTGGAGGGCGTTGCGGTTGAGGTTGCGGTGGACGATGACATCGGGGTATCGGCTCCGGCATGATGGAGGAGGGCGGCGGTTGATGGGTGGGATGGGGTGGCAGATGGAGGACGTCAGGGTTTCGCGGCTGGTGGAGAGGTAGTTTTGGCGCCCACAGAGTATGAATGGGGAATCAGACGGGTGGGGGGAACCATATTTCAGTCTGGGACACGCTTGTTTTTGGCTTTTTTGAACAGAAGATGGGACGCGCTTGTCTGAAATTTGGGGAAAGTACAAACTTTGCCCCCCTCTTAAATTTCAGACCTACTGCGGTTCGGGGGTAGGATGGTAGTCCCAGGTGTCCCAAATAGTGGGAGGGAGCGATGTCGGTCGCGCGCATGTGTGCTTAGGCGGCCATTGTGTATGAATGTTCTTCGGAGGCGGTTGCGCGGCGTCTAGATGAAGCTACAAACCTACCCCGGTTTAGACCTTTGGACGTCGGGCCGGTAGGTTTCACGGGTCAGAGTTATTAGAAAAGTAATTTCCTTGTACTACCAAACATTGGTCTCACACGGTTTCGGGCGAGTAGAGGCTCTTTTGGCGCTTTGTTCGAAATTTTGAAACACACACTACAAGAAATATGTCAACTTGTGACCTTTTGTCAGTGAACCTGGAAGAATTGGTCATAGATCTATGACCATTTCAGACCAATTGGTCAAAAGCTGTTCGGGGGGCTCCAAACCCTAAACCATTGCGACCATTTTGGTCAGAAAGGTCATAATTTCCTTACACGAAATGGTCATAAAGCAAGCAACGCTAGTCCGCTGCCTTATTTCTAGTTGTTAACGACCAATATAGATGGTCATAGCCTTGTAAATTGTGGTGGGTTGCGATGACTAGGCGCCATCTGATCAGTTTTGCCTATGTGTCATGTCCATGTGGCAGTTTTTGCCCTAGGTTGTGAAGCAACCTATATTTCTGTCATTCCCAAAATTCCCAAAAAAATCTCATAAATTCTTTGGGTCATATCTTCGTCAAATATGTAAAAACCTTGCTTTCCTAGTTCAAAAATAATTCAAAAATATTCATTTTCCTATTCTGTTCAGAACAACAGTTTGTGAAGGAAGTACCACTTTGGCATGTCCAAATAGTATCCATTTTCTACAGTGCTTTCCTATGCCCAAATAACCATCCACCACCAAATGCCAGCTCAATCCATTCATTATTTTGAGCCGAGCTTCAACATTCGTATTTATGTCCAGTGTGGTGGTTTGCAAAGCAAGTACCACCTAGGCTCCTCCTTTTGAGCTGAAAATTTGTGAAGACGGTCTTCTTAGTAACTGATCATCCTCAGCCAAAACTCACGGCCATTAGCCATGTACATTTCCTGTACCGCTAATCAAACACTTGGCTGCTTATTCATGTTTAAGCATCGATCGGTCTCCTCGTGAGAATCTTATGTTGTGATTTTCTTCCTAGCACCTACCTGGGGAGTTCCCAAACCACTAGACATGCCTAGGCCGCCCAGAACACATGGCAATGCCACGGTCACGCGGTGACCACGCGGCGGGCATGCGAGCTTACACGCTCTAGAGTTGGGGCCCTCGGCCACCGTCGAAACCTCGATGTCTCTCCATCAAACCATGTATTTCTGATTAAATAGGTACTTATGTAACTAGAAATGATTTTTGGAAAAAATAAATAGCAAACTATGAGGCAGCTGCAGTTCAAATTTGACCCGCTTCCAACTGAATCGGCGGAAATTTGTCTTTTTCACGAGAGGTGGATCAAAACTTTTTACACCCAACCATTTGGTCAATTGTGCATTAAATATGTCCTAGTATTTTAGAAAAATGATTTGGTCCAATTTTGCAACAATTATTTGGTAGTTCCTTCAGAAAAAAACCTCCTTTCGGGCACTCGAAAAATGAAAAATGGTTTTTTCGTCCAAAGAAAATGAAAACTTCCTTAGGCAACATTGTTTGCCATTCCAATATGCACCCTTGTGCACAATATGAGATCATTTGAACAAACTATGCCACGAATGTGGCCATAAGTTTGATCATTTGCCTTGAAAGCCATGAATCTTGAGAGATGATAGCTCATTTCTGAGAACACTTTTTTAAAATAATTGCCGTATTACAAGTTTGTTATTTTTCCTGGGAACTTGGCCACATATAATGACACAATGCGAAGGTTTCCCAATTTTTTGATTTTTTTTGAATTTTTTGTGCCCGTTTCAAAATGCGGCCAAAACGGCGGGAATGACCGTTCCTAGCTAGTTGTTGAATCTTGGAATTTTTTTTGTGTTTCTCTGATTAAATAGATACTTATGTACCTAGAAATGATCTTTGTAAAAAATAAATAGCAAACTATGAGGCAGCTGCAGTTCAAATTTGACCCGCTTCCAACTGAATCGGTGGAAAATTGTCTTTTTCACGAGAGGTGGATCAAAACTTTTTACACCCAACCATTTGGTCAATTGTGCATTAAATATGTCCTAGTATTTTAGAAAAATGATTTGGTCCAATTTTTCAACAATTATTTGGTAGTTCCTTCACAAAAAAACCTCCTTTCGGGCACTCGAAAAATGAAAAATGGTTTTTTCGTCCAAAGAAAATGAAAACTTCCTTAGGCAACATTGTTTGCCATTCCAATATGCACCCTTGTGCACAATATGAGATCATTTGAACAAACTATGCCACGAATGTGGCCATAAGTTTGATCATTTGCCTTGAAAGCCATGAATCTTGAGAGATGATAGCTCATTTCTGAGAACACTTTTTTAAAATAATTGCCGTATTACAAGTTTGTTATTTTTCCTGGGAACTTGGCCACATATAATGACACAATGCGAAGGTTTCCCAATTTTTTGATTTTTTTTGAATTTTTTGTGCCCGTTTCAAAATGCGGCCAAAACGGCGGGAATGACCGTTCCTAGCTAGTTGTTGAATCTTGGAATTTTTTTTTGTGTTTCTCTGATTAAATAGATACTTATGTACCTAGAAATGATCTTTGGAAAAAATAAATAGCAAACTATGAGGCAGCTGCAGTTCAAATTTGACCCGCTTCCAACTGAATCGGTGGAAATTTGTCTTTTTCACGAGAGGTGGATCAAAACTTTTTACACCCAACCATTTGGTCAATTGTGCATTAAATATGTCCTAGTATTTTAGAAAAATGATTTGGTCCAATTTTTCAACAATTATTTGGTAGTTCCTTCACAAAAAAACCTCCTTTCGGGCACTCGAAAAATGAAAAA
Source organism: Triticum dicoccoides (assembly GCF_002162155.2). Lineage (NCBI taxonomy): Eukaryota > Viridiplantae > Streptophyta > Magnoliopsida > Poales > Poaceae > Triticum > Triticum dicoccoides. The sequence continues at coordinate 563,536,174 of NC_041387.1, read as the reverse complement.
TGGTTTTTTCGTCCAAAGAAAATGAAAACTTCCTTAGGCAACATTGTTTGCCATTCCAATATGCACCCTTGTGCACAATATGAGATCATTTGAACAAACTATGCCATGAATGTGGCCATAAGTTTGATCATTTGCCTTGAAAGCCATGAATCTTGAGAGATGATAGCTCATTTCTGAGAACACTTTTTTAAAATAATTGCCATATTACAAGTTTGTTATTTTTCCTGGGAACTTGGCCACATATAATGACACAATGCGAAGGTTTCCCAATTTTTTGATTTTTTTTTAATTTTTTATGTCCGTTTCAAAATGCGGTCAAAACGGCGGGAATGACCGTTCCTAGCTAGTTGTTGAATCTTGGAATTTTTTTGGTGTTTCTCTGATTAAATAGATACTTATGTACCTAGAAATGATTTTTGGAAAAAATAAATAGCAAACTATGAGGCAGCTGCAGTTCAAATTTGACCCGCTTCCAACTGAATCGGCGGAAATTTGTCTTTTTCACGAGAGGTGGATCAAAACTTTTTACACCCAACCATTTGGTCAATTGTGCATTAAATATGTCCTAATACTTTAGAAAAATGATTTGGTCCAATTTTGCAACAATTATTTGGTAGTTCCTTCACAAAAAAACCTCCTTTCGGGCACTCGGGAAATGATTAAAAATAGCTAGAAAGATCAGAAATGCATAGAAATTAGTCCTTATCCATAAAATGTGGTCTAACTCTAGTGAAAATTTGTGTGGTGCCATTTTGCAAAATATTTTTGATAGCTACTTCACAAAATCCCTCTATTTTTAGTACTTAGATAGTTTTTTAAATCACTGGTTTTTGAACCAATCAGGACTCTTCCCACGGATCGATGACATGGCGCCCATCCATCCATCCATCCATCTATCCATCCCACATCCATCCATCCATCTATCTACTGAAAAAAAGAAAATAAAATGAAAAAGAGATACCCCCCACCCGCAGCCCAAACCCTAGGTCAGATCCCATCGACTCCCTTCTCTCCTCGCAGCCGCCGCCACCTCCTCCCTCGATCCAGTCTTCTCCCCGCCGCTCCCACCCACCGCCGACCTCACAGCCCTCCTCACCACCGCCGTCGACATCGTCACTCCCTTCCCTCGCCATCTCTCCTACCCTATGCCCCAGATCGAGTCGAGCAGGTCGGCCGACGCGCTAGGGTTCCATTTGGTCAGCTCCGCGCCGGCTCTCCGGTTGGCCGCCCGCCCGACGATGGATCTCCCGCCGCTCTCCCACCAGGCGCTCTTCGCGGCCGTCTGATCCGCGGACGCCGAGGCCGTGCGCCGCCTCCTACTGCGATGGTCGTGCGCGTGCGGTGCGGGCGGCGCGGCGACAGTGTTGGCCAAGACGGGGGCGGCGCCGGTGGAGCGCGTCAAGCTGCTGCTGTAGAACCAGGCCGAGATGCTGCGCTGGGGCGCCCTCACGCGGCCCTACCGCGGGATCACCGACGCCTTCGCCCGCGTCCTCTCGCTCGCCGTCGCCAAGATCCTCCACGCCCTCGCGCTCCAGGAGACCCCCGACCTCCTCATCCTCGGCAAGCAAGTTCTCAAATCGGCCTCTTACGAGGTCTCCTGCTCTCATTCGCCTTGCGATTTGGGTATCATTTTGAAGCAGCTGCTAGTTGTGGTCAGTAGCTACGCCTAACATATTAGTAGGTTTATTGGCATGGTTCTCGCCTAATAATCCGCTCTGCTTTGCTTGCCCCATGGATGCATATTGTACCTTGCCCCCTGCTGTTTCCTGAGAACGCCCTCCCTAGTATAGATTTGTAGATGATTTCTGTAGATCTAATTGCTGTTGTGGCTTCCCTCCTGTTGGATGGAGCAACTTCATCTTCCTGCACTTGCTGCATTGTTGTTTACCTCGTTACATGCTTGTTGACTCATCGACTGTTTGGGGACAGAAGATTGCTTGCAGTTGCTTACCATTGGTGCAGTCATCATTTTGTTTTCTGATTCACTAGTGCCTGTACCAATGTATTGGGTGTTGCATTGGGGGAGAAATATTTCAAATCGACTTGTATGTACATGCTGATTTCCAAGGGACAAAATGCTGCTTACAATACATGCTTGTTTGCTCATCAAATATCCGGGAATCAGTTGTAGTTACCATCACCACTTTTTTATGGTGCATTTGTCCCACTATACCACTGCTGTAGCACAAAGGACACTACAAATCTTCAATCATACGTGTCATTCCTTCATACTACTATCTTTGCCCCCTTTATTATCCTCAGATTTAGGACACTACAAATACTGAAAATGTGCATGTTATGACTGGCCAATACACCGAGAAATAATAATGTTGCACAACTTTATCAAGGATCGATTACTTAGTTACTGTGAAGCATTATCGAATGTTGTTCTTCCCTGCTCTTACCGGCGTCCTTTTAATTCCGTATGTGTTTTGTAGTTGAAGGAGTTCATTCTGTGCAGCCGGAGGTGTACAAGTTCAAGATCGGCGACCGGGTTTTTCGGAGGCCCGGAGACCCACCCCTGGACCAAGTTATCGAGATGCTACAGAAGCACAAGGATAAGTCTCAAGATGAAATCTAGCTAGCTGGCTACAGTATGCCTTATGCTCTCGTTGATTTATTTCTTTTGCGCTCTTTTGAAGTTCTATATTGATGAGTGAGCGATCTGGTAGCAGCTAGCTAACTGCCTCTAGATTGTAACCCTGTTATGGGATGTGTGGTTGCGCATGCGTTCTGCATTGTGAAATGTGTTCTCTGTTGTCACACATCGTATGCAATGTTGTTCATAGTTTTTATATTTGTTGTCATGCGATGCGGTCACTGAATTGCTCAAAATTGCGGCCAAGTACTATGTAGTGCTGTTCTATGCTAGGCTACCAGGCTAGGTAACTTCTGTATCAAAATCATGGATTCTAATCTTTACTATTATCTGCCATGGATCAACAATGATGCATCACAGGTAGTAGTAGTAGAGTCGGACTTGGTGCTGCATTGCCCAGTTATTAGCTCCTCGATCTGTTCCTCACAGCGTGGGGTCAGCACTTTACCTCAACTTGTCTGCATTTTCTCTCGCACACTAGACTTGCTCATCCATAACACAATGGCAGTGCATGAGTGAGTCCTGTAGGTATGTATGTTTTTGGGCTGGTTGTAGATGGCTTTGTATGTTATGGTAGTGTGCTTGCTCTCCCTGCTCTGCTTTCGCTTGTACTCCCTCCGTCCCGAAATACTCGTCGGAGGAATGGATGTATTTAGATGTATATTAGTTCTAGATACATTCATTTTTATGCATTTCTTCGACAAGTATTTCCAGACGGAGGGAGTAGAAAAGAAGAGCAGAGAAGGGTAAGTAAAACACACTAGCAACTCTCTAATTAGAACACCAGATACTAGTAGATACCAACCACATGTATCTACAGATTTACTACTAAATCCAATTACAGTACTACCTGATGTTGTGTGATTCCTTCCGTTCTATGATTGATAAAGGAAGTACTTCATTAGTAACGAGACATGCTAATCTGGTGCTGAAATTTATAAGCAACTAAATTGTGCAGAATTAAGTTTCACATTCAAATCGATGGTATGTCATGTGTGCACCATGGACAGAAATTTCAGAGCCAACAGAAAGAAATTCTACTCTTTACTGTAGAACAGCATACAACATTACTTTTTTGGTTGCCTGCTAATTGTGTGCAAACTGCTTATCAATAGCTTATCAAGCACTGCCTGACTGGCTCGCATCGCTCTGTTGTCGTAGTTGTGCCGTCAGTGCTCTTTCCTCTCTGTCTGTCTACGACAGCAGGATTCATGCACCAAACCAAGAACCTGAATCTTTTGTTAGGCTGCTAGTAAACTAGGTTGTACTCCTTCCAATTGCAAGTTGGATTGAACCCGTAATTAAGTGCACAGACATACATGGATTATGGTTCAATTCGTATGTATGTCTGTATGTGCATGCTTACGACTTTGACTAAAACTAGTTAATTCATTGTTCTACCTTGAAGGTGACCAGTCCCTAGTTGCGTGCTTTGGTCGGTCCTACTAATTTCAGTTCCTATGATTTTTAATCTCCGTTTTCTATTTTCCCCAGCTACCAAGACTCTGAGTTTGTGGTGATGGCAGCTGACACGAAGCCGATCGAAATCTTCCCCCACCCCCTGTTGCTCCCTAATGATAACAAGGTAGAAATTCTGTCCGTATGCTGCATCATATATAGTACTGCTAATTAGTTTGTATGCATTCTGTTTATCAAATGAAAGGACATTCTGTTTGGCAATGGGCGGTTTTGCTCAAAAATAAGTAAATAAATTGTATGTGCATGCTGAAATGTTAGATGTCTGTTGGTTGCTGTATATGGGCAAGATGAATTGAATCTTGATGTGTACTTGTCAATTCTAGGTTATATTGGTGTCTTGCGATCCTAAAACATTATCGAATCCTGCTGTGTACTTGTCAATCCTGCTGTGTGTTCATATTGCGTCTCAGTTTTCTTGTATGAATGAGTTATCTCATTTTAACTAGCTGGAGAACAAAAAGCATGGTACTAGCTCAATTTTTGTTATCATTCTAAATAAGTTTCCTTTTCTTGAATGGTTTGTTCTGATTCTTCACCTTTTCTGATTCTTCCCTGCTGATTCATGTAACAGGGCGACCGAGGAAGGCATGTTGTCTGTTTTCTTGAAGGTCGTTTTGTTTGTTCCCAGCCCTAACTACAGTTGTCCAGCTAGTTCGGCATGTTGTTCATATCACTATTGTAGTCCAACGAGTTTGGCATGTTGTGAGTTTGTGATTGCTTGTAAAGCTTGTAAAGTATTGTATTACACTTGTAGTCATTACTGTGATTGCCACTGTATTACACTTGTAAGGATCTGGTTGCTCTTATTTAAAGTATTATGTGTGCTTTTTGTCCGCCCATTTAAATACTGGTTCAAATATGAAGAATATGAGCCTGATAGATGGGACCCACTTACCAGAACATGACAAATCGGACCCAGTTACCAGAACCTGACAACCGAGACCCATCTGACTGGTGGACCCATTTAATTAAAAAAAGGAAATTATAATTATTTAGACGAAAATGCCAAGGCCCAATAATAAAAAAGGCTGCAATGTTGGGCCAGGCCCATGAAGCAAAAAACGACAGAAAAAATATAGAAAGGCTGAATTAATGGGCTAGGCCCATGTAGAAAACTGAATTGGAGCGGGCTGAATCTTGTGCCACATCAGCTTGCCACGCTAGATGCCTACGTGGCCTGGGGAGGTTGCTAGTGACCAAAACGCCATAGTGAACATATTTTGGTCGTAAACGTCTTCGACCATTCCAGAAGAAAGGTCGCTATAGTCAGTTTATGACGGCCAGCTTTTGACCTTGTGTTTTTGGTCACAAAAAGGTCGTAAATGGAAATTTTTGACCTTTCAGTGACCAATAGTGGTGGTCACAAGTTGACATATTTCTTGTAGTGACAAGCATTCACGTTTAGAGTACTCTTGAACTATCAGGATTGACCTAAATAGACAACGTTATATTTGACCTTGTATGTCTGAAAACCTCATTAAATTAGCCGCTTCTTTTTGAAAATTGGACACTTGAAAATCCTATAACTATGATTATTTTGGAATGGAGGAGCTAAATTTGAATCTATTTTGTACACGACTACATATGTTATTATGTACAAAATCAGAGCAAAGATTGGTGCCCCCATAATTTAGGTATGATTTACAAATGCCATGATATCAAATTCAAATAATTGAATGTACTTCATGTTGAATTCGATTTTTTAAACCACCTTAATTGAATTCAAATGTATGCTATTTCATAGGTAGCTATTTATAATGTTCATTGTGTAACTTTCGTATGTATAATGTGCTTTACACACACAACATGAACTATACTCACGTTTATATTCGATTGCTAAAGCGATGCATTGTCTGGAGTTCAAAAATACTAACTATCTGGATCAATTGTGTCGAATAATAACATAGACATACTCAAATTTGATAGAATCTAGATGTCTGATGGATCAATGACCGTTCCTTACGCGAATTGCAAATATCATGATCCCATCCTAATATTTGGATACAATTTATATCTTTAATCAATGTGTACAGCAGTCTTTTACGTGTAGTTTCACTCTCCATCGGTGGTCTCTCACACATGCTCACACACTCTCTCCCGAGGTGTCTTTCTCGCACACATGCTCTAGATATAACCCTCCCTCCCTCTCGTAACCATTTACAACTGTTTTCACTAACCTTTATCACAAGCACTCTTCCTCTCGCAAGCATACACACGCACAATCCCCATCGACCCTTTCTATATACATGGACCTACCTACATTGTCTTTAGGCATGTCTCTCACGCATTGTCTCACACCTCTCTTCCTAATCGACGAGTATGATTCTAGCAGAGCATTCTGTAGGATGCCCTTAAAGTTAGGTTGGATGAATAGTAATATCAGAGAAAAAGAGGTTACCTTAGTCCGAGAACCTAGGGTTGCAAATCCTAGCCGGCTTTGTTAGTGGACACAGAGTCCTTCACAATTCTGCTATCTTTGTCTTGTATGACTAGTCATCCATGGGTCTTCCCAAATGCGTCACGGGCCGACCAATGTGGCGCAGGACGGAACCGAATGAAGGGCCTCACCTCGACCCACCGGACCTCATGCGGTGACACACCCTCTGCCCCCACGTCTCATTATCTTCTCACACCCACACATACCAGCACAAACACCACACACACACACAAAAATTCTCCTAGTGCCTCTATTCCCCCCCCCTTGCATATACACACTCAAGGGAAGGGAATCTCTCGTCGTGATGTCATATTCGTCTCTCTCTCTAGACCACTCTCATTTCTCATGCTATCTCTCCCATGCCCCCCCTCCCACCCACCAGCCGGCGCCTCTATCCATGCCTCTCTCAAATACGTAATACACACACATACCTCTCTAGCCCCTGCCAAATGCATCAACTACACATTCACACATGTTACATCACGTACCCCATTGATCTAAAAAGACCTCTCTTCACGTTTATTTCACATACAACATTCCTTTAGAATAAAGTGTGGCCAAAAATTATTTTAGAGTTTCTACATATAAACAACATTACAAAGTTATATGGAGGAGTACGAACGCTAATTTGCATTGCATGGTGCCCACAATGATATTTATTCTGCACTGTGAATTTGTATATTCTTATACTATATACAAAGTTAGTCATAATAAAGAGAAACGAAGAGCATCTCTCTCTCCATCTCATACCCCCCCTGTACGCCCCTTTCACGTATGCACACAAAACTATCTCCAGGTCCTCTAAAAGTAAGCCCCTAGAAAATTCACGCATGTTTCATATTTCTCTCGTGATATATGCAATGACGATCATTGTATTAGAAGGGAAAGCACGATACATACATTGGACTTCAGAATCCACTCATTACGGTCACCATTTATGTTTAGTGGTTATTATACAGTCATGGGATCACCGTACAACTCTGTATTTGCTCAAGACATGACTAGTTGACCAGTTAAACGCTCCACGTGGCACCTCTAGTGTTGCACATTATCTCACTACCATCGTGCCCACCTGCCAGCTTGTATCTACTCTACATCTACACTCTTATAAAAAAGGTAAAATACACTCTTATAAAAAAACAGAGTTGGTGATGATGGTGTGCCTGCCATCCTGTAATATAGACCACACGATTTATGTCTGACGGATAGGAAAGAAACTATGGAAATTTTGCAAAAAGGTACCCACACACCTCTCCACATTAACAAATAAGGCCTTCCCTCGTTCATCCTTTTCTCTCACAAGATAAACTAGTCATACAAATGCATCTTGATGTTACGTGCAACGCACGGGCATCTTGCTTGTAAGAATGAAAACAAATGACAAAAAAATATTTGTACGGTGGTTCGAAGTCATGACCACGGGCATAGCGGACAAGGTGGCCTTGTATTGGTATGCTGAGCCATGTGTTTTAACACACAGGAGCTAGTGTGGTGATTATACACACACGCACGCATGCACACGAACTGCATGCACGCAACACTCACACAAACACATGCACCCACGCACGCACGCAACACTCACACATACACACGCAACCACGCACGCACGCAACACTCACACGCACACACGCACACATGCATGCACACACCAATACACACACGACCAACACACACTCTCACGCTCAAGTGCTCAACCTACACGTGCATGCGCACACATCAGGACCTGACAGACACATACACAACCAGGTGATTCCCGCGCACGGGTTGGAGTCTTGTCGCGCCTGCGTAAATTTGTGTTTATCTGACCTTTTCCCTATGCAAACAGATAGGTGGGACCCACAAGGAACATGGTCAATTTAACTAGTCAACATGGCGCCACGCAGACTATTTGGCCGGTCAACAGAGTGCAATCCGATGCTGAACCGTGAGCAAGTGACCGTATAATCAACGCAAACCGTATATAGTGACCGTAATCAGCTTATTCTGAAGTTTGGTGACCGTATTACGCTTTTCTCTTTGTAGGCCCTCCATAACTACATCTCTACACGTTCTCGCATTTTACATCTAACAACTATGCAATACAGCACTACTACTACACTCTAACAAAATAAATCATATGTGTTTTTAGTTTTACTAGATATCATATTGTTACTTAATTATTCAGTTTGCATACATTAAAATTGCCTTTGAAATGTATGACCAGTATCAGCTACCGCACGGGAAAAATCCCGCTCTTTCCTGTTTAATCGGGTTTGTATCGATGGATCGTGCGAAACAACAAAACTATAGTACTATACAGTACAAGTGATAGTTCACTGGGCCGTTGTGTCGTGTACTCCGTTGTAAGAGTGGAGCCCTCGCTTTCATAAATCTTCTAGTCCCTTTTGCTGACATGTGGGACATCAAGCTACCGGGTCCACGTGCCATACCGGAATACAGTGCAGAGCAGCCGGGGTGAAGCACTCCAGTCATGGCGCCGGTGTAATAATGAGCAATGAGGCGTCAAATCACAAAGCTGCACCTTTCCCGCAGTTAAGTTGGAGGGACGAAGTAATAATGCTAAAAAAAGAGGTTGGAGGGACGAAGCAACCATCATATCACTCGTTGGTGAATCCGCTTCTCCCTCATCTTCTTCAACTTAACCACGTGTTGCTTCTGCCATTGTTCTGCCTCATGTGGGACACGGATCGACTTGGTAAAGCACTGAAACGTGGGTCCACATGTTAGCAAACTGCCATGACAACGTCCTCTAAAAATAAGAAACCTCCCCCACCATCCGCACGGCAAAATCACCTCCTTTTTACTAATCTTGATTCTATAATTTTTTAGATCAATATAATTGAGATTTGTTTAGATAACACACAGGGGCAAAACCAAGTGGTACGGTTAAGGGCATCCACAATGTGTAGCCAAATGTGAAAATAGCTTTTGGCATCGTGGGAACCATTGTGGACGATGTTGCGAAAGCTAAAAAGATGGAACCAAAGCTCCCTGATTGATTGATTGAAGGAATAGAAAAATGCAACGTCTCTCCTCTTTCTCCCATGCTTGGATGCATGTAGTACAGTATAGAGCACAGAGTCTACTCCCCAGTCCCTTCTATCACAAATCACAAAGCAGTGAGGCATCAAATCACAAAATCACGGACGAAGCAACCATCATTTCACTCTTCGCTGACTCCGCTTCTCCATCGTCTTCTTCGAGAAACCATCTCACCGCACTAAGTTGGACAGACGACGCTATCGTGTACTCCTAGTAGTACTAGTCCTTTGGTTCAATGGACTTCCTGGATGCAATAAGGCGGTTGTCTCGGCTTGAAGGTGGCACTTGCGAATGACTTACCGTGGTGTCCTTCAATGGTGTTCTCCGTCGAACGCGCTTCACCAAACCACAAAAAAAAGATATCATCGACGTCATGTCAATGGGGAAGGAAGTCAAATATAGTTACTACCTCCATTTTTTTGTACACAAGGCCAATATATCAAAATTACAATTTGCAAAAGGCCACTAACACTAATCGAGGCAAACTTGATGGGTTTTGCCTCGTACTAGCAACCAAGGATATTAATATCCCCTGCATGCATGCGAAAGTGAGAAGGTTGGTTTGCATGGTGCTGCATTAATCAAGCGATGAGGAGTGAGATGGTTAGCTCTTTGGTCTTTGGAGAAAAAAATACGCATTAATTGACACGTGAAACGAGGATTTGTATTGATTAAATCCCGCGAAGGAAAACCCCGCCTTTCTTTTTTAACACTAGTACTCCTAGTACGTACGTACTTATCCTGTTTGGGTCTAGGCCTTGCATTGCCAAACTTCGCCACACATTTTTTCCAAGCTTGCCTAAAGTTTTCAAAATGAGAAGGAGGTACACTTGCGCATGGCTGTCGCGGTTGCACCGCACCCTCACACAGTCGCTCCTACATGCCGCGGTCGCACTGCACCCTCACACAGTCGCTCATGCATGCTGCAAACCCAACCAAGGGAACGCACCCTCACTAACACGTGTTGTCGAATGTGAACAAACCAAACTCAGCCTCCTACCGCTAACACATAATTTTCGTTCATAGATTATGTTTATCCAACCGCATGTTGGGGACTATCCGTACGGCCCGTGCGGTGGTTTGTTGGGGAAGAAGAAGAGGTGAGGAAGAAGGAAAGAAGGGTTAGGAGACATAGGATATTCATCCAACCACCTGAAAAATGGTAGACTGACCCAAGTCAGGCGACTTGCATAACAAATATATGTTTTTACACAGCAAAAGATCCATAAAAACAACAACATAAAGAAAAACTATCACTGCTCGCGGAACGAGAAGGCCTCGTCGTCTTTGGCTGCCGACACGAACCAGTCGTAGGTGCCGACGTGTGTCTCCGCACCGTGGTTGTCCTCGGCCTCCAGCTACTCGTTCACGCGGAGCGTGTGGGCACTCTGCACGGACGAGAGCACAGCCCGGTTCAAGTCGAGGACGTCCGGTTCCACCTGCAGGAGGGCCTCGATGGCAGTGGCATCCGCGCGCTCCGCGTCGAGTCGAGCCTCCGCAGCGCGGTTCAAGTCCAGGACGTCCAGTTCCGCCTGCAGGAGGGCGTCGATGAGAGCGGCATCCGCGCGCTCTGCGTCAAGTCGAGCCTCTGCCGCCTGGTTCAAGTCTAGGACGTCCGGTTCCGCCTGCACGAGGGCCTCGATTGCAGCGGCATCCGGGCGCTCCGCCTCAAGTTGAGCCTCCACCGCCCGGTTCACATCCACGACATGTGGTTCCGCCTGCAGGAGAGCCTCGATGGCAGTGGCATGCGCATGCTCCAGGTCGAGTCGGTCCTCTTTTAGTATCGCCATGTTGAACCACTGGTCCGCCTGCACCATGGGGGACTCGGACGCCGACACAAAGTCGACGTCCATCATCTCATACCCATCGGTGGCCTTCTGTGCCGCGACCTCCGCCACGAACATTGGATCGGCTTCCTCCTCCTCGTAGCTTGGCTCCAGAGAACTCGGGGATTGGCCCGCCGCAAAGCGAGCTTGGGAATGGATGTCTGTGGCGCCGACCGCCGCCGCGGTTTCTGCATGTTGCTCTGGCGTCAGCATCTTGTAGTAAGTGATCTTGCGGTGCACCATGGCTTTCCGGCGAACTAGAGGACGCTTGATGCGGGCTAAGGGATCGAAAGGTGGGGGAATGGGCTGGAGATTAGGTGTGGTTTTAGGGCAGTGGCTGGCGTTGGCCGAGCAGCGAAGGTTCTGGTGTGAATAGTGGTTCCGGTGATGACCGGTCAATCGGTTTTGACTGTACATCGCTCTTGTCGCGTTGGCGTTGCAGCCCGGAATGTTGGACCCTCCACGTCGCTCACCGAATGGAACGCGCTTCATCTTGCGTTTTCGCTCGCTTGTGGGACCGTAGTTGAGAGCAAACCGACATCCCTCCCCCTCCCCCGCCCACATCATTTATTATACTACCACTTCCTCCGTTTTATGCGGAGTAAATAAAAATAGAGGGAGTATACTACAGATGAGGATCCCCTGACATGGACGAACCCATTGAGTAACTGACATGCGGGGCCTAGAAAGCATGGGGTACGCCAGTAAGTGACCGAAAGGGAGGGTAAGGCAGGGATCCTATGTCAGAGGATCCACTTCCACTACTACACCCTCCTTCCATTTACTATACAGGGCCTAATGCGTTTTCCGAGGCTAACTTTGACCAAATGTTAGAGTAATAATATATGACATGCAACTTACACAAAGCAAACGGTCAAATTCGTATGTGAAAGGAGTTTCCAATGATATAATTTTCACATTATACATCTCATGTACTATTAATCTTGTCAATAGTCAAATGCGGTTTTAAAAATGCATTAGGGCATGGTTAATAATATAGCCAGTCGATGGCTATGAGGGACTGCCATGTCATCTATAGCCATCATCTATTATATGCACTCATACGGTAGTGTGGGATATAAGGTTTGCTATTTCCCGCAAAAAAATATAAGGTTGGCTATTGTATTAGTACTTTTTTCCATCTCCTCTCTATCTCTTTCTTCGTATTTATTGTATTTAACTAGGAATGTGTATATAGCTAAGGCTCTTGCATGAGAGCTCACTCCCCTTACTTTTTCACATCTCTCTCTCCTCCACATAGGCCCTATATAAATGGAAGGAGGGAGTACTACTATGAGCACTACATACTCTAGCTCGTACAGATGTTGTTAGTACTCACCGTGTACTATTGGACAGGGAGCTTAAAAAAGTTACTATTGGACTGGTTATACGTGGCGAAATCCTAGTAGGAAGAACATGCGCGAGAACAAGCACATTCACGTGGTTGAAAACAAATTGGAAACCATCTCGAGTACAAATATAGGAGTATGTACGAATCTAACAATATTGATTGGACGTTGTTGAATGTTGATACTTTTTTTTATCAAAGTAGAGATACTTTGACTACACGTAAAACTTATATGTAAACTAGAAAGGATAGGAGGGAGTATATTGTACATTCAAAAACAAAACGAACATTGAATACCCTTTATATATGATTTTCGGATGCTATGATCACCGGTTCAAAATTTTGAATCCGCCTTAGGTATCACGTGCCCCCACTCGTTCTCTCTTGATTTCATCTCGGAGTCCGGAGATCGATTGAAAGAGGACTAGGATGGGTACATGCGAATGATACTCGGCGGAATGTTCAAATGAGGCATGTGGGAGGCTGGACTCGACCGGAGGGCGACATGATCGATGGAGAAGAGGGTTGGAGAGGAATGAGAAATAAGCAAACACCACATGATTATACCTGAACGGCTCAAATAAACAATAAGTTGTCTCGCTTGGCCTACATAGTGAAAGGCCTAATGCGCAACGCGGAGCACTGACGCTCAAATATGGCCGGGAAAACAGGGAAACCGACATGTGGGGCACACCCGTCGGGACGACGTAGCGCAGACTAGTCCAATGGAGGAGCTGGTCCACGACCTCCTCGCCACCGACAACCATTCATGTGGGTCGTCGGGGCCATCAACTTGGCGCAGCTCCAGCACCGCCTCTGGACACGGCGACCGCGGTGAGCGACACGCTCATATTGTCGCTGAACACGGGCGGTTTCAGTGTGCCGAGGGTGGCGTTAGTCTTGTGGCACGACCAACAGTATGTTTGGTTTGTGCCCAAGGTTGCCCCATCAAAGCATTGGGTAGCCAAAATTTTGGTTGAGGTATTGGTTGCCCATGATTTGTCCGACATTGGCAAGAAAAATGAACTAGAGTTGGCTAGAGTTCATTGGCATGCTAAAAAAATGGCAACCATCCAAACAAAGACCAATCTTTGGGTCATGAACAAAATTTTGGTAAGGTCCACTTTGGCCACAATCCAAACACACCCCAACACCCGGCTCGTCAAGGATGCACGGGGCGCCGCGACACATCCGCGGAGTGGTGTAGCGCGGCAAACTGCATCCTCAGGACCTGTGACCATGCTGGGTTGTCTTGCTTTTTGCTATGTGTTGAACTTGCGTTGGTTTTCCTTGAAGAGGAAAGGGTGATGCAGCAATAGTGACGTAAGTATTTCCCTCGGTTTTTGAGAACCAAGGTATCAATCCAGTAGGAGGCTCCTCAAAAGTCCCACGCACCTACACAAACAAACAAGAAGTCGTAACCAACGCAATAAAGGGGTTGTTAATCCCTTCAAGGCCACTTGCGAAAGTGAGATCTGATAGAGATAATATGATAAGATAAATATATTTTTGGTATTTTATGATATAGATTGGAAAAGTAAAGATGCAAATAAAAATAGATTGAAAGCTTATATGATAAGAGATAGACCTGGGGGCCATAGGTTTCACTAGTGGCTTTTCTCAAGATAGCATAAGTATTATGGTGGGTGAACAAATTACTGTTGAGCAATTGATAGAAAAGCGAATAATTATGAGATTATCTAGGCATGATCATGTATATAGGCATCACGTCCGTGACAATAGATCGACTCCTATCTGCATCTACTAGTATTACTCCACACATCGACCGCTATCCAGCATGCACCTAGAGTATTAAGTTCATAAAGAACATAGTAACGCATTAAGAAAGATGACATGATGTAGAGGGATAAACTCATGCAATATGATATAAAACCCATCTTTTTATCCTCGATGGCAACAATACAATATGTGCCTTGCTGCCCCTGCTGTCACTGGAAAAGGACACCGCAAGATTGAACCCAAAGCTAAGCACTTCTCCCATTGCAATAAAGATCAATCTAGTAGGCCAAACCAAACTGATAATTCGAAGAGACTTGCAAAGATAACTTAATCACACATAAAATAATTCAGAGGAGATTCAAATACTTCTCATAGATAAACTTGATCATAAACCCACAATTCATCGGATCTCGACAAACACACCGCAAAAAGAGTTTCATCGAATAGATCTCCAAGAAGATCAAGGAGAACTTTGTATTGAGATTCAAAGAGAGAGAAGAAGCCATCTAGCTAACAGCTACGGACCCGAAGGTCTATGTTAAACTACTCACAACTTATCAAAGAAGCCTTGGAGATGATGTAGAGGCCCTCCATGGTCGATTCCCCCTCCGGCGGAGCGCTAGCGAAGGCTCCAAGATGGGATCTCGCGGATACAGAAGGTTACGGCAGTGGAATTAGGTTTTCATGGTCGCTTCTGATGTTTTCGGGGTACATGGGTATATGTAGAAGGAAGAAGAAGGCCGGTGGACGCTCGAGGGGCCCACGAGGGTTGGGGGCGCGCCCACCTGTAGGGGTCGGGCACCCTCGTGGCCGCCTCCTTTGTTTCTTGACTTCCACTCCAAGTCCTCTGGATCACGTTTGTTCCAAAAAGATCGCTCCCGAATGTTACATTCCATTTGGACTCCGTTTGATATTCCTTTTCTTCGAAACACTGAAATAGGCAAAAAAACAGCAATTCGGGTTGGGCCTCCGTTTAGTAGGTTAGTCCCAAAAATGATATAAAAGTGTAAAGTAAAGCCCATAAACATCCAAATTGGGTAACATAATAGCATGGAACAATAAAAAATTATAGATATGTTGGAGACGTATCAAGCATCCCCAAGCTTAATTCCTACTCGTCCTCGAGTAGGTAAATGGCAAAAACAAATTTTTTGATGTGGAATGCTACCTAGCATAATTCTCAATGTAATTTTCTTTATTGTGGCATGAATGTTCAGATCCAAATGATTCAAAATAAAAGTTCATATTGACATAAGAAATAGCAATACTTCAAGCATACTAATCAAAGCAATCATGTCTTCTCAAAATAACATGGCTAAAGAAAGTTAATCCCTACAAAATCATATAGTTCGGTCATGCTTCATTTTCATCACACAAAAATGCTCCCATCTTGCACACCCCCGATGACAAGCCAAGCAATTATTTTGTACTTCAATAATCTCAAACTTTTTCAACTTTCACGTAATACATGAGCGTGAGCCATGGATATAGCACTATGGGTGGAATAGAATATGATGATGGTGATTGTGTGGAGAAGATAAAAAAGGAGAAAGTCTCACATTGACGAGGATAATCAACGGGCTATAGAGATGCCCATCAATTAATGTCAACATGAGGAGCAGCGATTGCCATGCAACGGATGCACTAGAGCTATAAATGTATGAAAGCTCAACAAAAGAAACTAGTGGGTGTGCATCCAACTTGCTTGCTTACGAAGACCTTGGGCATTTGAGGAAGCCCATTGTTGGAATATACAAGCCAAGTTCTATAATGAAAAATTCCCATTAGTATATAAAAGTGACAACATATGAGACTCTATGTGAAGAACATGGTGCTACTTTGAAGCACAAGTGTGGAAAAAGATAGTAACATTGCCCCCCTTTTTTGGGACTTCCTTTTTCTGCCTTTCTTTTTTTCGGCCTCTCTTTTTTTTGGCCTTTTTTTATTTGGGGACAATGCTCTAATAATGATGATCATCACACTTCTATTTATTTACAACTCATGAATTACAACTCAATACTAGAACAAGATATGACTCTATATGAATGCCTCCGGCGGTGTACTGGGATGGGCAATGAATCAAGAGTGACATGTATGAAAAATTATGCATGGTGGCTTTGCCACAAATACGATTTCAACTACATGATCATGCAAGGCAATATGACAATGATGATGTGTGTCATGATGATGAACGGAATGGTGGAAAGTTGCATGGCAATATATCTCGGAATGGCTATGGAAATGCCATAATAGGTAGGTATGGTGGTTGTTTTGAGGAAGATATAAGGAGGTTTATGTGTGATAGAGCGTATCATATCACGGGGTTTGGATGCACCGGCGAAGTTTGCACCAACTCTCAAGGTGAGAAAGGGCAATGCATGGTACCGAAGAGGCTAGCAATGATGGAAGGGTGAGAGTGCGTATAATTCATGGACTCAACATTAGTAAAAAAGAACTCATATACTTATTGCAAAAATCTACAAGTCATCAAAAACCAAGCACTACGCACATGCTCCTAGGGGATAGATTGGTAGGAAAAGACCATTGCTCGTCCCCGACCGCCACTCATAAGAATGCACAATCTAAGAACACCTCATGTTTCAAATTTGTTACACAAGTTTTACCATACGTGCATGCTACGGGACTTGCCAACTTCAACACAAGCATTCTTTAAATTCATAATCACCCAACTAGCATGACACTAATATCACTACCTCCATATCTCAAAACAATTATCAAGTATTAAATTGATCATAGCATCCAATTCACTTTCTATGATAGTTTTTATTATACCCAACTTGGATGCCCATCATTCTAGGACCAATTTTATAACCATAGTAAATACCATGCTGTTCCAAAATACTCTTGTCAGGTGGTAGGTGCGACATATGCCAACGGGTGGCTTATCATTGTGGGAGCCAGTAAGACATCGCCGGTGCGTGGAAACAGGATGAGGAGAAGACATGCACGCTGGCGGATCTTACCCAGGTTGGGGGCTCTCCGTGGAGATAATACCCCTACTCCTGCTCTGCGGGGTCTCCGCATGATCACTAGATCGACAAGAAGCTACAAGAGGCTCCTTGAGCTATTCGGTGTGAGGAGGAAGAAAGGCAAGGCTAGCTCTCTTTTCTACTTATAGTAGTGTCTAAAACTATATGAGATCAACCCTTTGCATGGGTGCCCCGGGGGGTTTATATAGGACTACCCCCCGGGGGTACAATAGTAATCCGGCTGGGTGCGGGCCCTAGCCTTAGTGTCTATGGCCGCCGGCTTCTCCACCGGCCGCTGGGGCCCGCCGACTGGTGGGTCCCGCGGGCTGCCGGCTCATTGGACGACAGGCCGGCCCCACCGCTTGGGGGTCTTGTCGGGGGATGGTAACTGTTTCCTTGCTTCTGATGACGAGGGCTTGGTCGAGGTAAGCATGGCTACAGTGTCGCCGCCTTGCGGGCTCTCACTATAGCCTTACCTCATCTTGTCTCCTTAATGGTGCGCGCGCCCCGAAGAGGGGGGCAAGCCGGCCATAGGAAGCCGGTCGTGCCCCAGGCTGGCTAGGGAAGGCAAGGCCGCCTTCGGGCATCTCTCTGACCAAAGGGGCCCGCCACCTGCGGGCCATACTGGCAGCCCGTCGTGGAGGGTGTCATGATCAGCATGGCAACAATGCCACGCCGGGCGGGTGATGGCCGCTCCGTACAGCGTATTGTAGCCATGCGTTCTCCGGGATTCGGGGGTGGCAGGCTCCACTATTGCCACGCCCTGTCCCATCATGGTTATGGGGGTGTAGACTTTGAGGGCACGGCCCAGGCCGCTTGCCAGGGGCCGGCCTCTTGGAGTCGGTCTTCTTGGGCCGGCTTCTTGGAGTCGGTCTTTTCATGGCCGGCTTCTTGGAGTCAGCTCTATCGTGGCGTCCTCCAAGAGAGTTTAGGGATGGTCCGCCTTTCGAGAGTCGGCTTGTGAGGCAGTCGGCCGGAGGAAGGCGGCCCCGCGTCTTGGGTGCTCCAAGGCTCGATCGGCCTGTCGTTTTTTCAAGGGGCCAAAGGGAGCCGGCTAGGCTACCCGTGGTCATTTACTCCGATAGTAGTCTTCGAAGCAGGTTGGGCTTCGTGGCCGAAAGGGGAATCGAGAAGCTGAATCAGCTTCCTATCCCGACGAGCCGGCACCTGGGAACTGGCTTCACTTAAGCATGCCTTCTCGGCGAAGTTTCTTTGGAATCTAAAGGCAGGAACCAGCTGGCTCGCTGGCTAGGCTGCGGGCTGGCCGCCCGCTGCTTGCGCGCCACGTGGCACCCTTCGGTTGGAAGGGCCTGCCAGCCCACGTGCGTGACGGGATGCCGCTGTAGACTGGGGCCTGGCACTTCCACGCCTCCGCCCGGGCGCGGATCTTTTGCGGCCCGAACTGAGCGCATGTCTTCCGACGGCGGTTTCCACTCGCCGTAAAGGCGCAATAATCACGGAACGTGGGGGAGTGGGCGCAGTTAATCCCACGCCCCCCACGCCTCGCCTCCTCGGCATCGCCGCGCGGGGCTATAAGTAGGGGGAGGAGGGGGAGCGGCAGTCGCTCACATGCTCGCCCTCGCTCCGCCATTCCCTTCTTCTTCTTCCTCTCTGTCGCCGCAGCGACTCTCCACCATGTCACCTTTCCGCCATTCTTCTTGGCGTGCCGCAGTCTTGCTGCCGCCGAATCGCGTGCTCTCTGTCGCCGCGCTTTCCATCGCCTTCCCGTCCTCACGGCTCTGACGTTGGGACGGCTCCAACGTCCGCGAAGACCACATTGACTTCCTCCGCAAGACGCGGTGGCTGCCGGGCAGGGATCACGTGCGGGTCCGTCTCGCGTTGGAGAGGGAGGTTTCGCCGGCGTCGGAAGAGGGCAAGCGGGTAATCTTCGACTCGTACTGCCTACGTGGCGTCGGCCTGCCTGCGAGCGTCTTCTTCCGCTCGTTTCTCGAGTTTTATCATCTCCAACCGCACCACCTTACTTCAAACACGGTGGTGCTGCTGTCGGCCTTCCTCACTCTGTGCGAAGGCTTCCTCAGCGTCCTCCCCACCATCGAACTTTGGGGGGAGTTCTTCCAGTCCAAGCTTGGCACCGTTGTCGCGGGCGTGCCAGCTCCATGCGGTGTGTTCATCGCCATGTGGAGATCGACAGCCGACAACCCGTTTCCGCCCATCGCGCTGATCCAGTCAGTGAAGCTCAGGTAGAAATCTTACTTTTATGTGAAGAACATCGTGTTGCAGGGCGACTAGGTCAATCTGCCGGCTTATGTAGCCGGCCCGCCGGCTAGGAGACAACCCTCGTGGTCCTACCAGGATAGGTCGCTGACGCCGGCTGGGCTGGCGCCGTCGCCCGGCTTCGGGTGCTGATCCAGTCGGAGGGCCTGACTATGTCCAACCTGGAAGCCGCCTTCGTGGAGCGCTGGGTGCTCCCGCTCCAAGGCCGCCCTCATCTGATCTGCCAAATGAGCGGCCGCTTCGACCCAAGCCGGCTAAGCACCAAGGAGATGCCGCACGACGAGGTATCTTACATGGTGAACTACATCGCCAACTGCAAGCTCACCAAGGAGTGACGGTACGGCAAGGAGTCGTATTCTCGCGCCGAGCCCCCGCCTGTGGTAAGCCTTCCTTCTTTTCTTCTTCTCTTGTTACCGAGTTCTCTCTAGCTGGCTTCTTACCAGTCGGCTTGTTTTTAATCAGAACCCCCTCCTTCATCCGTCGGCCAGGACCGCGGGGGCAGAAGACGAGTTCGCTCCCGACCGTGAGGCGGACGACTTTGACGACCCCGACTTGGGGGCGGCCGCCTTACACGACGACGCCGTAGGGGGAGGTGGTGAGGCAGGCGGCTCCGGGTTCACCGCCGGTTTTGAGGACTGGCCGGATGATGACGAGGCCGAACCTATTCTGCGCCACCAGCCGGCATCCGACCATCAAGGCGCGGGCCCTTCTGGCGGGCCGGCTGCACGGGGCGGCGCACAGAAACACTAGGCAGCGCCGACTCTCTTTGGCGCGGCCGAAGAAGCCCAAGGGTTCCGCAGCGGCGACCAAGCGGGACGAGGCGGCCGCAAAGGCGGCCCGCTTCCACAAGGTGGTGAAGCAGCCGCAGGCAGTTTCGGCGTAAGTGTTAATTTTCGCACGCCTTTCTTTCTTCTCTTCATTCGGCATTCTTCTAAGACTTTTCTTGTCTAATCAACAAGGGGTCCGCTCTCTCTTGAGCAGACTACAGCCGCCTCCATACTCGGAGGGCCGGGAGGATCTGCAAGTTCCCGCCACGTAGACCCCCGTGCCGAGCTCCAAGCGGCGATGGAGCGGAACGCGCGGGAGGAGCGGGAGGCGGAGGAGCAGAGGGAAGCCGCCGCCAAGGCGGCTCAGGAGACGACGGCGGAGTCGGCTGAGGCGCCCGCCGATGCGGCGGTCGAGGCTCAGGCGGAGGCCGCAGCCGTAGAGAGGGCAGCGGAGGCCCTGCGTAGCCAGCCTCCACAACTCGTCATCCCCCTCCGCAGCGTGGCCCCCGATATCCCAGTGCCCCCGCCAGAGGAAGTCGGCCGCGACCAGCCGGTGATGGAGAGGGAGGGGGCGTCATAGTCGTCCCGAAGGGAGAGGTGGTGCTGCCTTCGTCAGCCGGGACGGGCCAAGGCGGCCGGCCCGAGGCGCTGCCTGAGCAGCCGGCTAGAGGCGAGCCGACTGTGAGGGCGGATCTTGTAGTCCTCTCGCCGACTTGTCGGCGCGCAGGAAAGGCGACTTCAGAGCCGGACCCGCAGAGGGACACGGGCTCCAGCTCGTTGTCCCATGACCTGGAGACGGCCAGCGCCAGCTTGTCAGGGTGGACGTCGGGCGGTGGGACGGCCGTGCTGAATGTGGCAGCGCAGGATGTCCGGAGCCGGCTTCAGTCTCAAGCCACCGCACTGAAGCAGTATACCCAAGAGTTTCTTGCAACGCGGTCGGCCATTCGGGTGAGTCGTCGCTCTTGATTTCTTCCGTGGGGGCACGCCGGCGCACCCACTGGGTGTAGTCCCCGAGTTCCAAGTCGGCTGCTGAGCAGGCGGCTTTGAACTTCTCAAAAGACTTTGATTTAATGATTTGCTCTTGTTCGCAGGATTATCACAACCTCCATGCTGCTACCTTCAACTCCCAGGCCCGGGAGATGAATCAGAAGACCGCCGATCACTAGAGAGCCGGAGTGAGTGCTTTTGTTTTTTCTCTCATGTGGGGGCGCGCCAGCGCACCCACTGGGTGTAGTACCCGAGATTCGGGCCAACTGCTGAGCAGTCGGGTCGGATCTTTCCTGACGACTTCTTCCTTAATTTGTTCTTCTCCATATCGGCAGGAGCCAATGCCGACTTGAGGGAGCAGCTAGGTGGAGCTCAGACCGCCCTTCGCGCCAAGGAAAATGAGTGCAAGGCCTTGGTTCAGGAGCGTGATCGCCTGGCCAAGAAGCTGGCCGACCAGGAGGAGAACCACAAGGCGGCCCTAAAGACGGTGCAGGACAGCGAGTCCGCCCTCAAAGCCGAGTCTGAGACCGAAGTGGCGAGCTAGGCCGAGGCAAGGCAGGCATTGAGCGAAGGCTACGGACGGTTTGAAGATTTGATTGACGGTAGGCAGCCTTCTTCTTCGCTCCTTTGCTCGTCCTTGTAATCTGGTTTATCTTCTGATTTGCTCTATTTCTTTCTTATTTGTGAAGAATACTTCCCCGGCTACTCCGTCGCCGCCAACCAAGCCATCGAAGCTCATCGTGAGGCCCGGCGGCAGGCTGGGGTTGAGATTGCATCGGACGCCAACTGATCGCTTGAGGAGCAGCTTCTGGCGATCCAAGCCCGCCTCCAGCAGGCCTACCGCATGCTCCACCGTATTCAACGTGCCGGAGCGCAGATGCTGGCCGCCCTCTGGCCCGGCAAGGTGATTCCCCGCACCCCCAACCGAACTGCCGACTAGCTGGAGGTAGCAGTCGGTCGCTTTGGTGCCTGGAAGGCTTCAGCAGCTCGGTCCGGCGCTCGACGGGCGCTAGAGTTTGTCCGGGCTTGGTATCCCGGGCTGAATTTGGACCAGCTACGCACCTGGCGGCAGGAGGCTGACGAGAAGCTGGAGGCGGTGTGGTCGGCTATCATCCAGCGCGCCTCGGCGATCGCCAACTTCACCGACCCCAACGCCTTTGCTCCTGAGGTAAACGAAGATGGCGTCACTCATCCGGAGGAATGGTTCGGGCTGAACCAGGCAGACGGTGAAGACTCAGCGGAGGGGATCGACTCCAGCGACGAGGGCGAAGGGGAGGAGGAGGAAGATGGCGAAGACATTGTGCCGGATGGTGAAGCAGCCAACCAGCCTCAGCCTGATCGTGCCTCCAGCAACGAGGCACGTGCGAACGCGCCGCCTGCCGCAGGTGACGATCAAGCCAAGACTTGCCAGCCAGCCACTCCTCTAGCCAACACGGTCGTCTCCACCAACCTGCCCGACTCCCCAGTTGCTCCCCTGGCCTGACTCGCCGTCTTTACTTTCCTGCTCGTTACTCCTTGAACAACTTTTTATTAAATTCGCGCAGTTCCACCCACTGGGGGTGTATTCAAACCATGTCGAATGCCGGCCTTTCGAAGGCCTTTTGTGTAAATATAATTATGCATGTGCTTGGCTTCCACTCCTACTTGCTTTTCATCTTTGGGTTGTTTTCCTTTGCCGCCCTCCCTTGGTCGCCGCCTTCCCAGCCGGATAGTTGCTCTGCAATTTGTGGCTGCGGAAAGACTTGGCCATTTGGGAGGACAAGTACTCGAGCTTTCTTAGATTGCAGCAAGGTGAATGGAAAGCCGGCCAGCCGGCTGTTCTGACAGCCAGTTGGCGGGGCGGGAAGCCGGCTTGTGTTATGTAAGTTTGTTAGTCCTTAGCCGTTTTTCATGTGGGCCTCCTTTTCCGCCTTTGGCTCTTGCCAGTCGGACAGCCGATTCTTCGAGCTACGACGTTCAACAAGAGAGGGCTTGGGTGCCGGCACATTACTTGTCTGACAGCAGGTAGAACTTGGACATAACTCAAGGCGGCAAGTCCCCGGGCCGACTAATCGAACCCGGTGCCGGACGAAAAAATGAATGTAGTGGCATGACCATGGGTATGATACCCATCATTCATAGAAAAAAGAGGGTAGTCCCCAAGTACTCCTCGGGGGGCCCGTTGTCTCGTACTTAATACAAAAGGTAGCATGGTACATACTGCATTTTAACTGTAAAATCTTTGGAGAAGATTGGCATTCCATGGTCGCTCCGACTCCTTGCCGGCATCATCTCTCTTGCGTGCCTTCGGCTTCTGCGCATCGATCAGGTAGTAGGAGTGGTTGCCTAGAGCCCGGCTGATGAAGAAGGGGCCTTCCCAAGGGGCCGAGAGCTTGTGCTGGCCGGCTGTTCGCTGGATCAGCCGGAGCACAAGATCACCCTCTTGGAAGGATCTTGGCTTGACCTTCTGGTTGTGGTAACGGCGTAGACCCTGCTGGTAGATGGTAGACCGGCTGAGGGCTAACAGCCGGCCTTCTTCCAGCAAGTCGACACCATCTTCTCGTGCTTCCTTGGCCTCCGCCTCCGTGTACATGGTGACCCGAGGTGAGTCAAACTCGATGTCAGTTGGGATGACAGCCTCGGCACCATATACAAGGAAGAAAGGGGTGAAGCCGCTTGACTTGTTTGGGGTAGTGCGCAGAATCCAGAGGACAGCCAGCAGCTCGTCGAGCCAACAGACGGCCGAACGCTCCAGCGGCATGACCAATCGGGGCTTGATGGCGGAGAGGATGAGGCCGTTTGCTCGCTCGACTTGGCCGTTTGACTGCGGGTGGGCAACGGATGCTAAGTCCAGTCGGATGCCCTGTGTCGCGCAGAAACGTGCCAGTGCTCCCTTGGCAAAATATCTGCCATTGTTGGTGATGATGCTGTGTGGTACTCCATACCGGGTTGTAATATCTGCGATGAATGTCACAGCAGTCGGCCCATTCAGATTCTTGATCGGCTTTGCTTCAATGCACTTGGTAAATTTGTCCACGGCGATGAGCAGATGTGTCATGCCGCCACGCGCCATCTTGAATGGGCCCACCATGTCCAGTCCCCAGACAGCAAAAGGCCAGGTGAGGGGGATGGTCTTGAGTGCAGAAGCCGGCAGGTGCTGCTTGGAGCCGAAGATTTGGCACCCTTTGCAGTGTTTGACTAACTCCTTGGCGTCCTCCAAAGCAGTCGGCCAGAAGAATCCATGGCGGAAAGCTTTGGCGATGAGTGACCTTGAGGCCGCATGGTGGCCGCATTCACCCTAGTGGATGTCTTCGAGGATTGCTATGCCTTTCTCTGGCTCGACGCAGCGCTAGAAGACTCCAGTAACGCTGCTTCTAACAAGCTCTCGGTTCATTATTGTGTATGCTTCGGCTCGGCGTTGGACTTGTCTTGCCGAGATGTCGTAAGTCGGCTGTTCTCCGTTTCTCAGGAAGTGGAGGATGGGCTGGGCCCATCATGGAGTTGTGACTTCTTCTATCGCTAAAACGGCTACTGCAACTAGGCTGGGTGGGTTTGGTTGTGAAGAGTTGGAGTCGGCCTCCGCCTGCTGTGTCGGTGCAGTCCCCGGGCCGGCTGCAGTAGTCCCCGGGCCGGGTTCGACTATGGCAGTCCCCGAGCCGGTTGTCGAAGTCCCCGAGCCGCCTGCTTGGTTCCCGAAGTTGGATCCGACTGCGTCGGGGTCAGGCGGCACGAAGATGGAACTAGATTCCGGAGATGGCTTGACAGACGGCTTGAGGAGGCGTTGGAGGGCGACGCCGGTCGGTATAGCTTGCCGGGTGGAGCCTATTCGTGCCAGGGCATCTGCTTGCTCGTTGTCGGCCCGTGGCACGTGGAGGAACTCGCACCCCTCGAAGTATCCGCTGATTTGCTGTATGAGGAAATGGTAGCTTGCAATGTTTGCGTCCTTGGCATCCCAGTCACCGGATGATTGCTGGACCACCAAGTTCGAATCACCATAGCACAGGATCCGGCGGATGCCAAGTTCCTTGGCCAGTCGGAGCCTGTGTATGAGTGCCTCGTACTCGGCTACATTGTTGGAGGAGGCAAAATGGATTTGCAATGTGTATCTGAGTTTGTATCCTTTGGGAGAGGTGAGGACGATGCCGGCTCCCAAGCCGGTGGGCATCTTGGATCCATCAAAGTGTATCCGCCAATGAGTGGAGTCGGGGGCCGGTGGCAGGTATTGGGTCTCGGCCCAGTCGATGAGAAAGTCGGCCAATGCTTGGGACTTGATGGCGGTGCGGGGCTGCTAGTAGATTGTGTAAGGAGCCAGTGCAATGGCCCATTTTGCCACTCGGCCAGATGCAAACCGGCTGCCTATGATCTCTGCGAGCAGGGCAGTGCATACGACCGTGATGGGATGCTCTTGAAAGTAGGGCTTGAGTTTCTTGGAGGTGAAGTAGACACCATAGAACATCTTATAATAGTGTGGGTAGTTCTGCTTCCAGGTGGACAGTACTTCGCTCGAATAATATACCGGCCTCTGGACTAGCTGAGCTCGGCCTTCTTCTGGACGCTGAACCACGATAACTGTGCTGACCACCCGGCTAGTGGCGGCAATGTAGAGGAACATGGGCTCTTTCTCAGTCGGTACCGCCAAGACAGGCGGCATGGAAAACATCTTCTTTAGCACGTGGAAAGCTTGGTCCGCCTGGTCATTCCACTCGAAGTGAGTGGACTTCTTCATGAGTCGGTAAAGGGGGAGAGCCTTCTATCCGAGCCGGCTGATGAAGCGATTCAAAGATGCCAGGCATCTGGTGAACTTTTGGACGTCTCGCAGCTTGGTATGAATCTTCATTCTCTCTATGGCCTTGATCTTCACTGGGTTGCATTCAATGCCGCGTTCGGAGACTAGGAAGCCTAGAAGTTGGCCGGCTGGTACCCCGAACACGCATTTCTCAGGGTTGAGCTTGATCTGAAACCGGCGCAAATTTTCAAAGGTCTCCTTGAGGTCTTCCAACAAGGTGATGCGTTTCTCCGTCTTCACCACAACATCGTCTACATAGATGTGGGCATTTCTACCGAGTTGCTTGAGGAGGCATTTCTGCATGCAACGCTGAAAAGTGGCACCGGCATTTCTTAAGCCGAATGTCATAGTCAGGTAACAGAAAGCTCCAAATGGGGTGATGAAGGCGGTCTTCAGGCGGTCAGCTGGGTCCAATTTTATCTGGTGGTAGCCCGAGTAAGCATCCAAGAAACTCAACAGCTCGCATCCGGCTGTGGAGTCTATTACTTGATCAATCCTTGGCAGAGCAAAATGATCTTTAGGGCAGGCTTTGTTGAGGCTGGTGTAGTCAATGCACATGCGTCACTGCTTGTTCTTCTTTAACACCAGGACCGGGTCGGCAAGCCACTCTGGAAAGAACGCCTCCATAATGAAGCTGGCTGCCAGAAGCCGGGCTATTTCTTCTCCGACTACCCTTCTATTCTCTTCTGATAGGCGGCGCAAGGGCTGCTTGACCGACTTGGCGTCAGATCATACATGTAGCTTGTGCTCGGCGAAATCCGTCGGGACACCCGACATGTCTTTGGGAGACCATGCGAAGATGTCCCGATTCTCATGGAGGAAATCAACGAGATCACTTTCCTATTTGTTGTCGAGGCCGGTGCCCACGACAGCGTACCTCTCTGGGTGCTCCGGGTCCAGAGGTATCTTCTTTGTCTCTTTGGCCGGCTGGAAAGAACCTTGAGCATCACATTCCTTGGGGTCAGGGGATAGGGTCGGCTGGAAAGAACCTTGAGCGTCACATTCCTTGCCAGCCATGGCCACGACTCGATCCAGCATCTTCTTCTCTTCAGCAATCACAAGGGACTCAGCCAGCCGGCTGCTTGCTGTTGCACACTCAGAAGATTTCTTGTAGTCTCCGGCTATGGTGATGATGCCCTTGGAACTCGGCATCTTCATCTTCAGGTAGGCATAGTGAGGTACAGCCATGAACTTGGCCAAAGTAGGTCGGCCAAGCAATGCGTGGTACGGGCTCTCTAGATCCACTACCTCAAACCATATTGCTTCTCGACGGAAATGATCCTTGCCCCCAAAGAGGACATCCATCTTGATCTTGTCGATTGGTGAGAAGGATAGGCCGGGTACGATGCCATGGAACGCAGTCCGACTTGGCATGAGCTGCTTCGTCTTGATGTTGAGCTTCTCCATGGTATCACGGTACAGTATGTTGATGCTGCTCCCGCCATCTATCAGCACGCGGGAGAAACGGGCGGCTCGCCTTTCTGTCGCGAGGGTGGCATCCAAAACCAATGCATAGGAGCCAGGAGACGGCATCACCTCTAGGTGATCGGCCTGCCTCCAGCTGATAGGTTTCCCCGACCAGTGCATAAACTCGGGGTTGTTGGAGGCGACCGCATTGACTTCTTGTTGCTGTCGGTGCCGGCTGCGTCGGTCTTCAGTCTGGCTTGTAAAGATGACGTAGGTGGCATGTTCATCGGGGAACTCGTCTTGAATAGCTCCGACCGCTGGCCGAGCGGCCGACTGCTGAGGGGCTGGAGGCGGCTGGCCTGCAGGCGGAGGCGGCAACAACACTTCACCCTTGAAGATTCGTGTGAGCCAATGGCATTTCTGAGTTGTGTGGTTGGATGGCTTCGCGCCGCTGTGGAACTTGCAGGGGGCATCAAGGGTTTTCTCGTAGGAGAACGCCGGCTGCAAACCGGCCTGCCGCCCTTCTGCTTCTTGGGTGCGGGGCGCCCTTCGGGTTGTTCGTCTTCGACTGTGGCCACTTGCCGACTGGTGGAAGACGGCATAGGGGCCTTGCGCTTGTGGTCATTCTGGTACAGGCGTCGGCTGGATTATCCTGCCGATGTCTTGGGAGCCAAAGCTAGCACCTTTCCGGAGGCGTCTACTCGGAGCTCGATCTTCATTGAGGAGTCGGCCATGGCGTACTTTTCTGCTATGATCAGCAGCTCATCGAGGGTAGTTGGCTCGTCGCAGAGGAGTCGGTGCTTGAGGAGGGTGCCTTCTCTGCACCCGGCAGTGAAGTATTCTATAGCTTGAACCTTGTGCACCCCCTCGCAGGAGTTGCGGAGCTCGGCCCAACGTGTGAGGTAGTCGCGTGTCGATTCGTTGGAATTTTGAACACACAAGGAAAGCTGGCGAGGCTTGGGAGGCCGCGTGTATGTGCTGGTGAAGTTGCGTATGAAGACTTCCGTGAAGTCTAGCCAGCTATTGACGCTGTAAGGCTTGAGGCTATTGAGCCAGGTGCGCGCCGTGCCTTGGAGCGTGAGGGGGACATATTTCACAGCAACACGCCTGTTGCCGCTTGCTATGCGGAATGCAGTGGAGTAGTCGATCAACCAATCTTCCAGCTTCACGGAGCCGTTGTACTTGGGCGTGTCTCTTGGGAGCGAGAACCCTTTGGGAAGGGCTCGTTGCGGATGCGGCGGCTGAAGCAGTGCGGGCCCACATCGTCTTCTTCTTCCAGTGCCAGGGATTGTGCTAGGCGGTTGATCCGGTGGCAGGCATCATTCTCGCCGACTCCTTCTCGGTGGCCCAGTCGGCCACTGAGGGTCGGATGCGTGACAGGCGGCAGGGTGGGATATCTCTCCCCACGAGGCGGAGGAGGAGGCGGATCGCCTCGCCGCTCCACGGCTCGAGGGCGGCCTTCTGCGTCGCGCTCGATGGTGACTCGAGTCTGGCTGTGGCTAGCAGCCGGCTCCTTCTCTTGCCTTGTGCGGGTGCCGCCCGCAGTCGGCGTCCGTGACGTCGCGCCGTGCTCTCGGTGAGGGGCCTTCCAGCACGAACGCCGGCTTCGTGCCGCTCTGCGGCCGCGTCGATTAACTGCTGGATGCGTCTGGTCTTGTAGGGGTGCTCGTCGGCCCCCAGTCCATTCAATTCGTCTACGATCGACTGAGCGGCGCATAGGTTCTCGAGAGGCGTGGCGTAGACTGGGCGGTCCACTCCCAGCATGCTGGCGATGGCCGCTCCGCGCTTCTTGACAATGCCGGCTCGGCTTGGCCCTTCAAGAGGTGGCGTACTGAAGGCGGCGCGGTCAACTTCGCGCTGGTGAGCTTCAGTGAGGTGTCTCATGGAAGCTATCCTCTGGCCCTCCGCAAGGAGGGCGAGGCGGTGTGCCTCCAGCGTCTCGACGTCAGTGTCGGCCGGGATGGGGGCGGACAGATCATGCAGCGTTGCTTGCAGGGCGTCGTTGGCGTTTTCGTCAGAGGTGACGCCGTGGCTGATGACAAGCACCTCGGTGACAGTGCTATCGCCACTGACGGCTCGAGGAAGAGGGTCGTCGAAGAAGATCACGTTGGTGGGGAAGGCGTCGAGCGACACCGTGTCGGAGTCGACAAGCGTCGGGTCGGTGGAGCCAACTGACTCCAAGTCCGCGGTAGGCTCGCTGGAGACGTGGAGTTGGTCGAGGAGGCTAATGAGGTGGATCTCGGGGCAGCCTGTGCCCGCGTCGGATGCGGGCTCGTCGGAGATGCGAGCCTCGCCAAGTAGATCGGCGAGGCAGCTCGCCGCGTAGGCGTCGTCGATGCTTTGCAGCGCGTCGGGGCAAGCGCCATCAGGCGTGCCGGGCTGGCTACGCTTGCTGGGGAGGAAAAGGGTTCCCGTCCAGAGCAGGTCTCCGGACGATGGTGTACCTGGCCCCACGGTGGGCGCCAAATGTCGGGTGGTAGATGCGACATCACCGGTGCCTGGAAACGGGATGAGGCGAAGACATGCATGCCGGCGGATCTTACCCAGGTTGGGGTCTCTCCATGGAGATAATACCCCTACTCCTGCTCCGCGGGGTGTCCGCATGATCACTAGATCGACAAGAAGCTACAAGAGGCTCTGTCGGTGTTAAAACCGGCGGATCTCGGGTAGGGGGTCCCGAACTGTGCGTCTAGGCGGATGGTAACAGGAGACAAGGGACATGATGTTTTACCCAGGTTCGGGCCCTCTTGATGGAGGTAAAACCCTACGTCCTGCTTGATTAATATTGATGATGTGTGTTAGAAGAGTGGATCTACCACGAGATCAAGGAGGCTAAACCCTAGAAGCTAGCCTATGGTATGATTGTTGTTCATCCTATGGACTAAGGCCATCCCGTTTATATAGACACCGTAGAGGGCTAGGGTTACACAGAGTCGGTTACAATGGTAGGAAATCTACATATCCGTATCGCCAAGCTTGCCTTCCACGCCAAGGAAAGTCCCATCCGGACACGGGACGAAGTCTTCAATCTTGTATCTTCATAGTCTTGGAGTCCGGCCGATGATGATAGTTCGGCTATCCGGACACCCCCTAGTCCGGAGCTCCCTCAGTAGCCCCTGAACCAGGCTTCAATGATGACGAGTCCGGCGCGCCTGTTGTCTTCGGCATTGCAAGGCGGGTTCTTCCTCCGAATAATTTATAGAAGATTGTGAACACCAGGATAGTGTCCGGCTCTGCAAAAATAAATTCCATGTACCACCGTAGAGAGAATAATATTACACAAGTTCAATCTGCTGACGTATTTTGTGGCGTGACGTCACATCATTACCAAGCCTTTACTCGAATTGTTTTTATTGTTCCACCTCCGTGCGTTTAGCGAGGCGGTTTCCTTGGCACGTCTTGTCAAAGCAGAGATCGTGTTCCCCTTATTCCGGGATTCCCATCAATACGGACGTGGGTAACCCAACCGCGCCATTGATTGTGACGCTTGGGAGATAAGCGAGTTTTACCAGGCCGGTGGGGACACATGTTTTGGTCCGCCCATATAAGGGGATAAAGATCCAACCCTTTTACCTGCGCCTTTTTCCTCCTTGGCTTATCCATCTCCGCGAACTCGAGCTCCAGCGCCCAAGTCCTCACTTCCCACCTCAACCTTCTCCAACTATGTCCGGAGCAGGAGGCAAGTGGATGGCCTCTTCCGTCACGGAGGGGCATATCCAGAAGCTGCGCGACGCCGGATATTTGTCCGGCGACATCGCGCACCGGCTCCCCGACGAGGGAGAGCTCATCCCCACCCCCATGCCCCATGAGAGGGTAGTATTCCTTCCCCATTTCCTCCGCGGACTGGGCTTCCCACTTCATCCCTTTGTCCGGGGGCTCATGTTCTATTATGGCCTAGATTTCCATGATCTGGCCCCGAATTTCATCCTCAACATCTCGGCGTTTATCATCGTGTGCGAGGCCTTCCTCTGCATCCAGCCCCACTTCGGCTTGTGGCTCAAGACCTTCAATGTCAAGCCGAAGGTTGTGAAGGGCAGCCAAGCGGAGTGCGGAGGCGCCATGGTGGGCAGGATGTCCCACGTTACGTGGCTGGAGGGCACTTTCGTGGAAACCATCAAGGGGTGGCAATCGGGGTGGTTCTACATCCACCGAGCCGCGCGACCCTGATTGGGCAGCGGCCCCCGAATTCAGATCCGGCATCCCTACACGGCTCACCTCCTGGAAAGAGAGTGGCCGGATCTGGGGGGATTCAGAGGAGCTGACCGGACTCCAAGCCTGTATCCAGAAGCTGGTGGACAAGAAGCTCAAGCCTGTCAACGTAGTCCAGGTTATGCTCATCCGCCGGATTCTCCCATGCCAACGACGGGGCTTCAACATGTGGGAGTTCGATCTGGCGCAGCACCAAACCCTGAGTGGGCTCTTCGACACTATGTATGAAGATGTCTGGAAGGTACTGTTCAAGGGCGCCGAGGCTCCCGCATCTGCTACCGAAGATCACGGATTCCGCCCACAGCGTCCAGCTGACGAGGTAAGTGATTTCACCAGTTGTTTTCCATAGTTTGACTCTATGCGGGATCTAAACTCCCTTTACCTTTGACAGGAATGGCTGGCGAAGGCCGAACGGACTATCTATCCGGCCCCATTGCCAGAGGACCCAGCGGACGCCCGCCTAACGGGGCTGCTGGCTCCGGCACCCCACGTGGTGCCGGAGAAGAAGGCCAAGAAGAAGGCCACGGGGACTCGGAAGAGTTCCCGTTTTCAGGTGCTATCGGATGATGAATCCGAGGCCAACTCCCCCAACCAAGGCGAGGAGGAGAAGAAGAAATCCTCTCCCCCAGCGGGGGGAGGGACGAAAAGGAAGGCCTCCCCAACAAGGGAGGCTGAAGGGTCCAAGAAGGGAAAAACTCTCCCACCAGACTGCTCCGCCAATGCCAGTGAGGATGACGAGGACTGGCCTCCAAGGGCCAAGCCCCTGGCGAGATCGTAAGTATCCGGACTCCCGAATAACTTCAAGGTTTTCTCCACATAATGTCTTTCTAATGCCGCATACAACCCTGCAGTCCGCCTAAGGATGATCTTCCTGCTTCATCAAGCGGGTCCTTAGGTGCGTCGGATATGGATTCTCTTCCGACGGCCTCCACCCCCTGTGACGCGGACGATGCCAAGGTGGGATCCCAGGAAGGGACCCACCAGGAGGAGAAGGCCCCAGAGGTGTCGCAGGACAACCTCCCGGACTTTGCACCGGACTCGGCCCCGGAACCCACAGTGGCTCCGGAGTCCGGCGGGCGACCCCTTTGTAAGAAGGGCAAGACCGTGACGCCGGTAGCCTCCGTCCAACCAGAGGTGCCGGATAATTTGCTGGAGGCGCTCAACGGCGCCTCCATCGAAGAGGAACACCGCACTGTTATGAGTGAGGTGATTCAGAAGGTGCAGCTCGCCAAGAGCGGGCTGACCGAAGCCTGCAACAGCCTTCTAACAGGCTTTGAGGTAAGAATTTCAATATGTATAAAATGGTACCGCATAGACAGTAGGCCTTAATGCTCGGTTCCGTGTTCGAAAAGAAAAGCCGGACTGAGGATCTAAAAAGATATACGCAGGAGTCATAATAAATATGTCAATATGTGATTGCAGGTTGTGCTGCTAACCTCTGCCGCACTGACTGCGGAGGTCAATACTTTGAAGGAAAACCTCGAGCGGTCCGAGAACGAGCTCGGCCGTGCCAAGAAGCAGCTCGAGGACAAGAAAGGTGAGTAACACCTGAGTAAAATTGTACCTTACAAAAAAGGATTTTGGTTGCAAAAAGAATGACAAGGATAACGTGGGTATTGCAGGGGCCACTAACGAGGTGGCGACCCTGAAAGAGGCGGTGGCCGCGGCGGAACGAAATGCGGCCGCAGAGCGCACCAAGCGAGAGAAACAGGAGGCGCGGGTGGCGGAGGTACAGCAAGAGCTCCAGGATCTCGTGAAAAAACATGAGAGCCTGGAGCGTGACTCGAAGACTCGAGAGTCTGAGCTTGCAACGGCTCTTGAGAGTGCCAAAGCCGCTAAGGCCGAAGCCTACAAGGCCCTCCAGGAGATTGAGGCGGTGAAGAAAATAGCAGCGGGTAAGGCATTTTTCATGCAAAGTAAGCATGTGAGTGTTAATTACCTGTTGCTTACCCGAATTCGGAGCTCTCCAGGAGCGTTCACAGATCTTCCTCGCAGCATGTTCGATGCTGCCGCATTCTACCGGGCCGAGGAGGGCAGATCAACGGAGAAGGTCTTCTGGTGTCAGTATGCTGAGGCCGGACATCCGGTGCCCCTTAGCGACCAGCTAAAGCAGCTGGTCGAGCTCCACAAGGCGGCCGAACGGGCCATGAAGGGCCTCATAGTTCGGCTGTGGCCTAAGGAGGCCATGCCTGGGAGCTACTTCGGCCTGGTGCGGCGGCTGGTGGATGCATGCCCATGGGTTGAAGTCATCAAGCACTCCGCCTGTATTGAGGGTGCCCGTCGGGCCCTTGCCCGCGCGAAGGTGCATTGGGGCAAGATGGATGCCCAGAAGCGGCATAAGTCTTTAAGGACTCGCAAAAACCTCTCGAACAGTGACCGGCTCCTCGCTCTAAGCGGCATAAGTCTTTAAGGACTCGCAAAAACCTCTCGAACAGTGACCGGCTCTCACCTCATCATGATGGTCAGTTTTAGCTTTCTCCACTGAGGCGTTAACCCAGCTCAACTGGGGCACAATCGCAGTGGTTCTCCCAGTGCTACCTTAGCCGATATAACGGAACGTAAGGTACCAAAACATGGGAGCCGGGCAAACCCAACTATTGACCCAAGACATGATTCGGAGCCGATGCATATAGTGCTACAAGTTCGGGGTGCCGCACTTGTGAAAGTGTTCGGACTTATCACACCATGATGCGGGAAACATAAGCCCCTGGTGTGTTTTAACCGTACCAAAGTGTACGGATGCAACATGTCGTAAATGAACATATGTATGAAAAAGAAATGCAATTATAAGCAAAAAGGTGCTGCATTGTTTTATTCGATAAGTGCTGCTATGAATGCAGAACAATACAAATAGTGCGATAAGCAAAGGATGGGATTGTTAAACATGTCCCCCTCTAGGGGTACGCTGCGGATTGGTGTGTAAAAATGCTCGTAATAGAGACCACCTGTATATTCATTGCAGCCTTTATCCTTCCCTGGCTGTTGCATCGTGAGTTCGGCAGGTCTGCTGCCGGACAGGGCCTCTGACGAACGGAGTCCTGTGGGTAAAAAATAAAAAGTAAAAAGAAAAAAAGATCAACACACTTGAGAGCCCCTGGTGTGGTTGAGCCGCAGTCTGGGCTTATCGTGGTCGTGCCCCTCTCCCCATGCCCATGGTATCTTCAGAGCGTAATGGTGTACGCGAAGGACCTGCTTTGACATTTTTGTAGGGGCTGGGGTTGGGGCCGCACTGCTACGCATGCTCGGAACGTGCCAGCTGGTCTTGTTGTAGGTTACTCCGGGCGCGCTTAGCTATGTCCAGCCGCTTAACGGCCGGACTCGAGAATTGCCTTAAGAGGCTGCATTGTACTTCTGCCGCGAGAGCCGCTGTATGTTCCTCCGTTCGGAGAGAACTTTTAGTGTTTCCGTTGACCGTGATGACTCCTTGAGGGCTTGGCATCTTGAGCATGAGGTATGCGTAGTGCGGCACCGAGTTGAACTTTGCAAACGCGGTACGTCCGAGCAAGGCATGACAGCCGCTGCGGAATGGGACTATGTCGAAGATTAACTCCTTACTTCGGAAGTTATCCGGGGATCCGAAGACCACTTCCAGTGTAACTGAGCCTGTACAATTGGCTTCTACACCTGGTATGACGCCTTTAAAGGTCGTCTTGGTAGGTTTAATCCTTCAGGGGTCTATGCCCATTTTGCGCACTGTATCCTGATAGAGCAGGTTCAGGCTGCTGCCGCCGTCCATCAGGACTCTGGTGAGGTGAAATCCATCGACGATTGGGACTAAGACCAATGCGACGAATCCGCCATGGCGGATGTTGGTGGGGTGGTCCCTTCGGTCAAAAGTGATCAGGCAGGAGGACCATGGATTGAACTTCGGGGCGACTGGCTCCATCGCGTATACATCCCTGAGTGCACGCTTCCGCGCCCTTTTAGGTATGTGCGTTGCGTATATCATGTTCACCGTCCACACCTATGGGGGGAAACCCTTCTGTCCTCTATTGTTCGGTGGTCGGGTCTCTTCCTCGTCGTAGCTATGCAGCCCCTTGTCATTGTTTTTGGCAATTAACTTGCCCGCCTGCTTGAATACCCAACAATCCCTATTGGTGTGGTTAGCTTGCTTTTCGGGGGTGCCGTGTATCTGGCACAAGCGGTCGAGTATTCGGTCCAAATTGGACGGACTCAGAGCATTTCTTTTGAATGGCTTTTTCCGCTGACCGGGTATAGAGCCTCGGAATCGGGCATTGACTGCCGTATCCTCACTATTGTCGCCATTGATGCGGCGCTTGTTTTTGTTACGACGTGACCTGCCATTTCGGTCCTTGAAATCCAGACTGCCAGAATGTTTGCTGAGGTTGTTGTTGCGTGCTAGCCAGCTATCCTCACCCGCGCAGAAGCGGGTCATGAGTGATGTGAGGGCTGCCATGGATTTCGGCTTTTCCTGTCCCTGGTGCCGGGCAAGCCACTCGTCGCGGATGTTATGCTTGAAGGCCGCGAGGGCCTCCGCATCCGGACAGTTGACTATTTGGTTTTTCTTGGTTAAGAACCGTGTCCAGAATTGTCTGGCCGATTCGTCTGGCTACTGAATTATGTGGCTTAGGTCATCAGTGTCTGGTGGTCGCACATACGTGCCTTGGAAGTTATCGAGGAATGCGGCTTCCAGGTCTTCCCAACTCCCAATTGACTCTGCTGGCAAGCTGTTAAGCCAATGCCGGGCTGGTCCTTTAAGCTTGAGGGGGAGATATTTGATGGCGTGAAGATCGTCACCGCGGGCCATGTGGATGTGAAGAAGATAATCTTCGATCCAAACCGCGGGGTCTGTTGTGCCATCGTAAGATTCGATATTCATGGGTTTAAACCCTTCGTGGATTTGATGATCCATTACTTCGTCTGTGAAGCATAGTGGGTGTGCGGCGCCTCTGTACTGGGCGATATCACGATGGAGCTCAAAAGAGCTTTGTCTGTTTTGTTCGGCCCGGCCGGACTTACTGTGTCCGGCGCGACGGTTGTCGTCACGTACCGTGGGGCGCCACGCGATCCATAGATCGATCTTGATTGTCTTGCCTTATCCTCCAATATATCTCGCAAGTCCGGAGCATTCCCCTGTGGCCTTGTGCTTTTCGAGCGATGCCGGGGTACGGGTCTAGTGAAGGGCATAGAGGCCTCTCTGTCGCGACCATGGGGTGGTCGGTCAGCCATATTGTCTCCTGGTGATGCGGGTTCGTATGCTTCCTCCTCTAATCGGGGGAGCAGCTTGCGTTTGGGGTAGCTTTTGGAGGGGCGTTCGAGCTCATGCTCTTCGGCCGCGAGGACTTCAGTCCATCTGTTGGCTAGAAGATCTTGATCAGCTCTAAGCTGTTGCTGCTTTTTCTTGAGGCTGTTCGCCGTGGCCATAAGTCTGCGTTTAAAACGCTCTTGTTCGACGGGATCCTCAGGCACAACAAATTCATCATCGTCGAGGCTTGATTCGTCTCCAGAGGGAGGCATATAATCCTCTACCTCTTCTTCTGCCGCTCTCTCATGAGGGCTGGCGTCTCCATCCTCCTGCACAGGGTCTTGCTGGAGTGGGTTGTCTTCGGCATTGTCCGGTGTATTATTATCTCCGGTGCCGGAATCTTCATTCTTGCTGTGGCGGGATTTAGAGCGGCGCCGCTAACGCCGGCGCTTGGGCTGTTTCTTGGAGGGGTCATCCTCCTCTGTTCCTTCGCCATTCCCATCCTTTGGGATATCCACCATGTATATGTTATATGATGAGGTGGCTTTCCAGTGCCCGGTTGGCGCTGGTTATTGGTCTTCTCCGGCATCGTCGTCCATACCGTCGATGTCCTCGAAGTCATAGTCTAGCATGTCAGTTAGATTGTCGACAGCTGCTACCAAGTGGGTGGTGGGTGGGCTTTGAATTTCTTCGTCGTCCGCATCCCAACCATCCTGACCGCAGTCTGGCCAGGGCTCTCCTGATAACGAGAGACACTTTAGCGAACTCAAGATGTCGCCGAAAGGTGAGTGTTGAAAGATGTTCGCTGCTGTGAACTCCATGATCGGCGCCCAATCAGATTCGATCGGAGGGGGCGCGGGAGGTTTAGAGTCCAGCGAGGACTCCGGCACCTCGGAGTCACGAGCCTTATGAGGGACAAGGTCAGTGTTCGGCTCTATCGCCATAGAGGTTGCAGCTCCCGAGGCGGTGTCTAGCCATCCGTCCTCGATCTGTGCAGCCGGCTCCGAATTGAAGATCAGAGTGGGTTCGAGTGCGGCCTCCAGGGTACTGACGGCTGCAGAGCTAAATCATGCCCGTCGTGACAGTACGGCACGCTCGGCTGTGGCTCGAATCCATCGAGGATCAAGTCCCCGCGGATGTCAGCCGTGAAGTTCAAACTTCCAAATCTAACCTGATGGCCGGGGGTGTAGCTTTCGATCTGCTCCAGATGGCCAAGCGAATTGGCCTGCAGTGCAAAGCCGCCGAATATCTATCCGGGGAGAAAGGTCTCACCTTGGACTGCGTCGTTGATGATGGTCGAAGAAGCCATCGAGCCTATTGGTGACGACATAGAGGAACTCTCAATGAAAGCACCAATGTCGGTGTCAAAACCGGCGGATCTCGGGTAGGGGGTCCCGAACTGTGCATCTAGGCGGATGGTAACAGGAGACAAGGGACACGATGTTTTACCCAGGTTCGGGCCATCTTGATGGAGGTAAAACCCTATGTCCTGCTTCATTAATATTGATGATGTGTGTTACAAGAGTGGATCTACCACGAGATCAAGGAGGCTAAACCCTAGAAGCTAGCCTATGGTATGATTGTTGTTCGTCCTATGGACTAAGGCCATCCGGTTTATATAGACACTGGAGAGGGCTAGGGTTACACAGAGTCGGTTACAATGGTAGGAAATCTACATATCCGTATTGCCAAGCTTTCCTTCCACACCAAGGAAAGTCCCATCCGGACACGGGACGAAGTCTTCAATCTTGTATCTTCATAGTCTTGGAGTCCGGCCGATGATGATAGTTTGGCTATCCGGACAACCCCTAGTCCGGAACTCCCTTAGGCTCCTTGAGCTGTTTGGTGTGAGGAGGAAGAAAGGCAAGGCTAGCTCTCTTCTCTCCTTATAGTAGTGTCTAAAACTATATGAGATCAACCCTTTGCATGGGTGCCCCGAGGGGTTTATATAGGCCTACCCCCGAGGGGTATAACGGTAATCCGGCTGGGCGCGGGCCCTAGCCGTCAGTGTCTATGGCCGCCGGCTTCTCCGCCGGCCGCTGGGGCCCGCCGACTGGTGGATCCCGCCGGCTACCGGCTCATGGGACGATAGGCCGGCCCCACCACTTGGGGGTCTTGTCGGGGGCTGGTTACTGTTGCCTTGCTTCTCATGACGAGGGCTTGGTCGAGGTAAGCATGGATACAGTGTCGTCGCCTTGCGGGCTCTCACTGTAGCCTTTCCTCATCTTGTCTCCTTAATGGTGCGCACGCCCCGAGGAGGGGGGCAAGCCAGCCATAGGAAGCCGGCCATGCCCCAGGCCGGCTGGGGGAGGCAAGGCCGCCTTCGGGCGTCTCTTTGACCGAAGGGGACTGCCGCCTGCGGGCCGTACTGGCAGACCGTCGTGGAGGGTGTCATGATCAGCATGGCAACAGTGCCATGCTGGACGGGTGATGACTGCTCCGTACGGCATACTGTAGCCATGTGTGCTCCGGGATTCGGGGGTGGCAGGCTCCACTGTTGCCATGCCTTGTCCCATCATCGTTATGGGGTGCAGACTTTGAGGGCACAGCCCTAGCCGCTCGCCAGGGGCCGGCCTCTTGGAGTCGGTCTTCTTGGGCCGGCTTCTTGGAGTCGGTCTTTTCATGGCCGGCTTCTTGGAATCGGCCCTATCGTGGCGTCCTCCAAGAGAGTTTAGGGCTGGGACGCCTTCCGGTAGTCGGCTTGTGAGGCAGCCGGCCGGAGGAAGGCGGCCCCGCGTCTTGGGTGCTCCAAGCCTCGATCGGCCTGTCGGTTTTTCAAGGGGCCAAAGGGAGCCGGCTAGACTACCTGTGGTCATTTACTCCGGCAACTCTCAAAATAATATAAGTGAAGCATGATAGATTAAAAATTTCTACAAAATTAAGCCACCTCGTGCTCTAAAATATATAAGTGAAGCAGTAGAGCAAAAACTATCTAGCTCAAAAGATATAAGTAAAGCACATAGAGTATTCTAGTAAATTCCAATCAAGTGGGTTTCTCCCAAAAGGTGTGTACAGCAAGGATGATTGTGGTGATCTAAAAAGCAAATACTAATATCATACAAGACACTCCAAGCAAAACACATGTCGTGTAGCGAATAAAATATAGGTCCAAGTAAAGTTACCGGTAGACGAAGACGAAAGAGGGGATGCCTTTCGGGGCATCCCCAATCTTAGCCTTTTTGTTATCCTTGAATATCTTGTGGTGCCATGGACATCCCCAAGCTTAGGCTCTTTGAGGGAGTCCCGGATTAGGGGGTGTCCGGATAGCCGGACTACCATCATCGGCCGAACTATCATCGGCCGGACTATCATCATCGACCGGACTCCAAGACTATGAAGATACAAGATTGAAGACTTTGTCCCGTGTCCGGATGGGACTTTCCTTGGCATGGAAGGCAAGCTTGGCGATACGGATACGTAGATCTCCTACCATTGTAACCGACTCTATGTAACCCTAGCCCTCTCCGGTGTCTATATAAACCGGATGGCTCTAGTCCGTAGGACACAACAACAACCATTACAATCATACCATAGGCTAGCTTCTAGGGTTTAGCCTCCTTGATCTCGTGGTAGATCCACTCTTGTAAACATCCACAATATCAATATCAATCAAGCAGGACGTAGGGTTTTACCTCCATCAAGAGGGCCCGAACCTGGGTAAAACATCGTGTCCCTTGTCTCCTGTTACCATCCGCCTAGACGCACAGTTCGGGACCCCCTACCAGAGATCCGCCGGTTTTGACACCGACATTGGTGCTTTCATTGAGAGTTCCTCTGTGCCGTCACCGATAGGAAGGATGCCTCTTCCCGTCTTCAAGGACGGCATCTTCGCCGATGGAGCCTTGGCCGCCGGCCAAACTATCCGGCTAGGAGGTTTTCTTATGACCGCCTGTCCGGCCACCGCTTCAACGATGACCTCTCGTGTCATCGAGAGCAATCTTCACGTCAACTCGGAATTCGCTGAGCAGTTAGATCCAGCAGAGCTCTCGTCTATAAACGAACTCTTGGTTCGGATCACCGCCCTGGGAGTCGCTACAGACTACAATCGGATCGGGCTTAAAACCGATATGAGAGAGATTAACTCTCCCCAGGTTACCCACCACGTCACGGTGGTAGAGGAACATCGTGACGATCCTTCTCCCATATTGAAAACTAGTCGTGTCCGGGCTACCGAACCCTCCATGCCGGATTCCCGCGGAGGAGCGGATTCCGATCAAGCACTGAATATAAAGTCAGGCATCGGACCGGACTCGTTGGACAACGTTCCACTTTCCAAGCTTCCAAATTCGGAAACTTCTCGGCCCTTGAGCCTCGAGAGGGGCAGGGTCCCGGACTCAATTAGGCCCGCCCGTCCAGATATATGCGATCTATCTCTAATCCGGCAAGAGCCAGCCGAAACAGTACATCATTACTGGGCCAGATTCCTCCTAGTCATGGACCGGATAAAAGACTACCGAGAGGAAAACGCAATCTCGATCTTTTGCAACAATTGCACGGATAGGGGAATCTTGAACGCCGTCAGCCATCGTGAAATCACACGTTTCGCCGACTTGGCATCCATAGTGCGAAAGTACTGTGCCATAGAAAGTTTGCGGAAAATCGAAGATAGGTTTTGGGATAATCCGGCCCCGAACATAGCCCTGGTCCACAACAAAAGGGTGCATTACACTCAGGCACCAAGTACAAGAACCAAAAAACAGAAGCCCCTTAAAGGGAACGGAACCGTACTGGAGGGATGGCTCAGCAAACCCTGTACAATTCATAGTACCAAGGGCGCCACCCCAACACATAGCCTTCGTGCATGTTGGATATTACGGCAGGTGGCCAAAAGTGGCGAGGAGCTTCTAGCCCCGCGAAACCACACCAACAATACCGGTACCGTATCAACAGTCTTCGAGACTTTCGCATCAAACAATATGCGGAAACGAACGATCCACAGCCTTGACAAAGTCTACCAAGTAGCAACAACAAATCCTTGGAGCGACGCGGCCATCACCTTCAACGCCAGCGACGAACCTAAATTCCGAACAGCCCGAGCACCAGCCGCATTGGTCCTCAGTCCAATAGTGGACGGCTTTCGACTTACCAAGGTACTCATGGATGGCGG
The DNA here is from genome assembly GCF_002162155.2 of Triticum dicoccoides. NCBI lineage: Eukaryota > Viridiplantae > Streptophyta > Magnoliopsida > Poales > Poaceae > Triticum > Triticum dicoccoides. Next base: position 563,494,030 of record NC_041387.1, on the reverse strand, counting down.
CAGCGGATTGAACCTCATTTACGAGGAAACTCTTCAAAAAATGGAAATAGACTGGAGCCGCATTGAGCGAAGCAGCACAACCTTCAGAGGAATAATCCCTAGCCGGGAAGCACGCTGCACCGGAAAAATCACACTCGATGTGGTGTTCGGCTCGCCGGACAATTACAGGTCCGAAGAAATCACGTTCCAAGTGGCCCCGCTCAGCAGCGGATACCACGCTATATTAGGACGAGAGGCGTTCACAATTTTCCAAGACGTACCCCATTACGGGTACATGAAGCTCAAAATGCCTGGGCCCGACGGGATAATCACTCTCGTTAGTGATCAGGACATAGCACTCCGCGCCGAAAACAAAACAGCCGCATTAGCACTGGAGGCACTATCCGAAGCCCTAGCGGCAGAGGAACTCACCGCGCTGCGCGCTACGGTGCACAGAGACGACGTGATACTCGATAAGAGATCCAAGTCCACCTCCTTTAAACCAGTGGACGAAATTATAAAATTCCAGGTCCACCCAACGGACCCGACAAAGACGGCCTCCATCGGGGCACAGTTGAACCCTGATGTAGACGCCGCGCTGCGAGAATTCCTTCGGGAAAATTGGGACATTTTCGCCTGGCATCCTTCAAATATGCCAGGAATCCCTCGCAGGCTGGCAGAGCATAGCCTAAACATCCTAAAAGGGTTCAAGCCAGTCAAACAGGCTCTTCGACGATTTTCCGAACCCAAAAGACAGGCAATGGGAGAAGAACTAGCCAAACTATTGGAAGCCGGATTCATCAGAGACATCAAACATCCGGATTGGCTAGCAAACCTGGTAATGGTACCAAAGAAGGACAGATCTTGGCGCCTATTTGTCGATTTGAAAGACCTAAATAAAGCCTGCCCAAAGGATCCCTTCCCCCTCCCCCGCATCAACCAAATCATCGATGCTACTGCAGGGCACGATTCATTGTGCTTCCTGGACGCATACTCCGGCTATCATCAAATCAAGATGGCAGAAGCGGATCAAGCCGCAACGGCATTCATTACTCCATATGGACCATTCTGCTTCAACACGATGCCCTTCGGACTTAAAAATGCCGGCGCAACATATCAGCGCATGATTCAGACATGTCTGGCTACCCAGATCGGCAAAACAGTAGAGGCATACGTAGACGACGTAGTCGTCAAAACCAAACACGTCGAAACTCTGGTAGACGACTTGAGGGTCACATTCAACAACCTCCGAGCATATGACATCAAGATGAATCCGGAAAAATGTGTTTTCGGCGTACCAGCCGGAAAGCTCTTGGGCTTCATTGTATCCGGTAGAGGAATTGAAGCAAATCCGGCCAAAATCCAAGCCCTATCACAGTTGGATATTCCAAAAAACCTCAAACAGATCCAGAAATCGACTGGATGTGTGGCGGCTCTCAGCCGCTTTATCTCCCGCCTAGGAGAAAAGGCATTGCCCCTCTATCGCCTCCTCAGGCACACCGAACACTTCGAGTGGACGGATGCTGCCCCTGCCGGACTCAAAGAAATAAAGGCCATATTGGCAACGGATCCGGTCCTGGCTGCGCCCAACCTGGGCGAACCTATGTTGTTATACATCGCGACAACACATCAAGTAATAAGCACGGTGCTCGTCGTAGAACGAGAGACAGAAGGGCATAAATTCCCTCTTCAAAAACCAGTGTACTACATATCCACTGTTTTAACCCCCTGCAAGTCCCGTTACCCGCACTATCAAAACATAGTGCATGCGGTGTTCATGGCATCCCGGAAGCTCCGACACTACTTTAAAGAGTGTTCAATAACAGTGGCCTCCGAATTACCCCTAAATGACATTATAAATAACCGCGACGCAACGGGCAGGATTGCAAAATGGGCCATTGAGCTCTTACCATTCGATATAACTTACAAACCCCGGTGAGCTATAAAGTCGCAAGTTTTGGCTGACTTTGTCGCTGAGTGGACTGAAGCAGAACTCCCTAAGGAGTACGGCGCATACTCCAATTGGATTATGCATTTCGACGGCTCCAAAATGTTGGCCGGATTGGGGGCTGGCATCGTACTAACGTCCCCAACCGGGGACAGAGTCCAATACGTACTTCAGATAATGTACACGGACTCCAACAACGCAGCCGAATACGAGGCCCTCTTACATGGCCTCCGGATGGCAATCTCCATGGGCATCCAACACCTAGAGGTGCGCGGGGACTCAAACCTCGCAATATCCCAAGTAAATGGAGACTTTGACGCCAAGGATCCAAAAATGGCAGCCTATCGCAACGTCGTCCTTAAAATGTCAGCTCGGTTCGAAGGACTTGAATTCCGCCACGTAGCCAGTGATAATAACCAAGCGGCCGACGTAATGGCACACATCGGCACAAAACGTGACGCTGTCCCTCCAAATATCTTCCTGGAATGGCTGTTCAAGCCATCCGTACTATGGGAAGAGGAGTCCGGAAATAACAAACCGGAGGCAGCCGCAGAGCAATCTGACATAACCGGCGATCCAGCCGACGAAACAACACCCTCAGCTCATGACATAATGGCAGTAATCGCCCCATGGACAGAGCCGTTCCTAGCCTACTTGCTAAGGCAGGAACTCCCCGTAGACCATAATGAGGCCCGCTGCGTAGTCCGGCGATCTAAAGCCTACAAGGTCCATGAGGGAGAACTCTATAAGAAAAGCACAACCGGAGTCCTTCAAATGTGTATCTCCGAAGAGGAAGGGCGAGACCTTCTGGCTGAAATTCATGCCGGACTAGGCGGACCCCACGCCGCAGCCCGGGCCCTTGTAGGAAAGGCATTCCGTACAAGATTTTATTGGCCGACGGCCCGGGCAGATGCTCAGGACTTAGTCCAAAGATGCGTTGGTTGTCAGCTCTTTGCTAATCAGAGCCACATGCCACCCACCGCCCTCAAAACTATACCCATTACCTGGCCGTTCGCGGTCTGGGGGCTTGACATGGTTGGACCACTTAAAGGGGGAACCCACAAGCAAAGGTACCTATTGGTCATGGTGGATAAATTCACCAAATGGATAGAGGCCAAGCCAGTTAAAACGGCAGAGTCCGAACCAGTGATAGACTTTATATCCGGGGTTGTACACCGTTATGGTGTCCCCCACAGCATCATCACCGATAACAACACAAACTTCACAGCCGATGAGGTTAAATCATGGTGCAAAAATATGGGCATCAAGCTCGATTACGCTTCAGTCTGTCATCCTCAAACCAATGGTCAAGTGGAACAAGCAAATGGTCTAATAATGAGTGGCATCAAACCCAGACTAGTGCGGTCCCTTACGAAATCTGACACGCACTGGGTAGAGAAGCTTGACTCCGTACTCTGGGGGCTGCGGACAACGCCTAACTGTACTACCGGATTCACACCATTTTTTATGGTATACGGCGCAGAAGCAGTTTTGCCCTGCGACATAATTCATGACTCACCTCGAGTGCGCATGTACGAAGAAAGAGAAGCCAAGTTGGATTGGCAGGACAGCTTGGACGCATTGGAGGAAGAACGCGACGTCGCCAAGGTCGTTCCGCATTCTATCAGCAGCAGGCTCGAAGATACCAAAGCAGAGAAGTACGGGCCAAGACATACAACGTTGGCGAACTGGTTCTACGCCTGCCGAACAAGAAAAAGGACAAGCTCAAGCCCAAATGGGAAGGCCCCTTCATCATCGATAAAGTCTTGACTGGCGGAGCGTACCGTCTACGAAATACGTCGGATAACCGACTCGAGCCGAACCCATGGAATGCAGCCCGCCTCCGAAGATTCTATGCCTAGCGCCGGACTAAGAGTTCGTCCCTTTCCCCCCGTCCAATTTTTTTTACTTCAGCTGCCTTTTGTTTATCTTTTTCTTCTCAACCCTATTCATCAAAGCCTACTTGCGCATCGTTCGCGCGCAATTGATGTGCTATCCGCACTCATTATACCTGGGGGCTTCTTTACCAGAAGCTTAATTATAAGGGCTTCATGCCCAGCACATGTGTCAAGCCTCCACATGTACCTTTTATTCACCATTATATGCATCGATATGACTTAAGTTTTGGCCAAGCTGGGTTGCCTGGCTCCTGTGCTTACCCCTACATTCCCGATTGTTCGGCTAGGAGGTAAAGGGAGCACCTCTGCGATTGTTACTGCCGGGTCAGCCGGATGTGTACCTCAGACTGGGTGCAGCCGAAAGCTAGCGTTCTTAAGGGAATATTCGGTCGGTGACTTAAAAGATGATTTTTTATCCACTTATTTATCTACCCCCAGATGTTTTTCTGCTTTTTTCGCAGTCCGGACATGCACTTTAGGGCATGCCACCCCCAGAGGAAAGGAACCCTTAACGGAACTATTCTCCCTAGTAGATGTTTCTTACTACCCATGTAATATAACATAACTAGTTGGGCACTTGTCTGATAAAGCACTAATGACCCCTACGCCTGGTCTCCATGCATACCCCGGTTGTTTCATAACCGAGAAGGTATTCGGACACACACCGGACTCTAGGGTCCCGAGGTCGAAGCGAAAAGGTCGGCAAAGACAAACGATCTACCATCCGGCTAGAAGGCATTTTATATGTCATTTTATAATACATTGTCAAATCGACTGATTGTAATCTTCCTCAATCCCGTCTAACAGGTTGTCTAATTTACAGTCCTGTTGGGAAAATTTAGCGGCCAAGTCTACTTGGCCGTATACTAAACTCATAGGGATCTCCTTCCCATCAGGCCCCACAGGTCCGACTTCGGCCATGTGGTTGGGATCCGCCTTCTTGTACCGTGTCTTTACCATGGCCCAGGCCTCCCTGGCACCTTGGCGGCAGTCCGAAATCTTCCATAAATGGAAGCGCTGCCGCACTCCCTGAAGCTTCTCCGCAAGCTCCCCAAGACCCTCGGGTAAGGAGAAGGCTGGCCATAAAGCCTGGATGACGCTGCTCATTGCCTGCCGAACTCGTTCGATCAGTTGCAACAATTCGGGAAGTTGATTACCCGTTGATACGGGCATCTCCTCCGCAGGGCGACCTGTGAGCATACCTGCAGACATATTCTGTCAAATTGACTTCCTCGCTGAACTCTTCTTTTCAAAGGAGTTCGCTCAAGCACTTACTATAGATGCCGCGACGAAGCCGCTGATTCTCCTTAACGGAGCCCAACAGCTCGGCCCGAACGCCTTTCAGCTCTTCTCCAAGCTGGGCATGGGCATCCTGGAGCTTGTTCCTTTCATGCTGCACCTTATGCAGCACCCTCTCGCCGGCCTTTAGTTGGCGCAGAAGTTCTTGCCTGTACGGATCTTGTCCGGCAGCACCTGCAACGTCATTTTTTAGACTTGTGCAAAGGCCAAACGCTACTTATCTTTCTAAAATAATGCGTTACCAGGAGAGGTCCATGTGTTTCCTCCTGCGCCAGAGAGTGCGGCCTCAAGTTGGGCCTTGCACTCTTGCAGCTCCTGAGACAGTTGGGTATTCTTCTCGGTAAGATCCTACGTTTCATATGATCCTTAAATCAGTTAATATAACTACTTTAAGTCTCGGGGGCTACTGGCATATACAACTATTAAATTCTCTTACCCGTATGTCTTTTACATACTGCTCCGTGGCTCTGGTAAAACCATCTTGAGCAGCACGAAGGTGCGCGTCCCCCGTGTTAAAGGCATTCAACGCCTCGGGGGACAAGCACGCGTCACGAAATACTGTCCGGCGGCGCCTGTGATTCATGGCACTCTCCACCTCAGACTTGGTGGCGGACAGTCTGTCGGCATCCTCTGTCGGAGGAACGTCCGGCTCGCGCCTTGCGCTCGCCTCCCCCTCCAGACTAGGTGCTGGAGCCTGGCTGGTAGAGGTTGGATTGGCAACCTCCACGCCTGTAGTCCGCGGGTGCTTTTTTCCCTACAAAAGTCATGATCACTCAAACGCTTCCTAGGAACGTTGCTCTAAATAATGAATTGCGAGCTACACCTTTGCGGCAACGTTTTAGTCCGCGCGCTCCTCTTCCGCCTACTGGTCCGGACTGGCCTTTGTTGGTCAGCCACCGCGGGCTCGGCTTCTCGCCCTAGGGGCGCCTCCTGCACAGCGCCATCATATACGGTGGTCAGAAATAAGCAAGGAAGGAATGACGGTGTCAGGACTTCGGTCGCAATGTCAGGACCCCGACTCGATGTCACATCGATCTAGCTTGTAACACCTCATATCACTTTGCGGCCTCACGCACGGTATCCCCACGGGTGTTGCCTTACCTTTTCCCGGGACCGTTTGCGCCTTTTGGCTCACGTATATGATAGTGTCGCTAGCATCCATATGATAAGGAGCCCGGGCTGACATGACTAGTTGTAAACCCAAAGTGGCGCAGACTTACAGGGACAGGCATCCATGACCCAGCTTCGAACGTGTCGGTCAACAGCATGTGGGTCCGGGCTGTAGCACTGGGCTAGCAAGACTCCGGTAAACCGGGCTGTAGCGGGCTAACAGGACTCCGGTACTCAATGCGTCACATTTCCTCGAAGGGACAGACACAGGAACGAAGAAGGACACATGCCGGCCAGCCTAAGTGTTCCAGAGCAGTAGCAAGCTACCATGGCTCAGCGGTAACACTAGGAGACATTTCCCGGTAAGAGAGGCTACTAAAGATAAACAACTAGATAGTCAGATCCCACACATACCAAGCATTTCAATATCATACACACAATATGCTCGATATGTGCAAATACAACATGGCATCACAACATGACTCTACGACACAAGTACTTTATTTAAGGCTCAGAGAGCCATACATAACATACACATAGGTACGGGTCACACGACCCAGCATTCAAGTCATACAGTCATACAAACCAGCAGTGGAAGTAGCTTGTCTGGGTACATACAACTAGTAAAATAAAAGAGGCTTGGAAAGCCTAGCTATACTACGTGGTCCGTCACAAGCTCAGGATCGCCACCTGGGCCTTAGCCTACTCATTGATGTCAACGTCTACGAAGAACCCATCAGAAGGGGTTGCAGCGTCTTCTGTAAAAAATGTAGATTATAGCAACATGAGTACAAAGGTACTCAGCAAGACTTACATCAGATCCTACATACATGCACATTATCAAGAAGGGTTGGTGGAGTTGTTGCAGCAAGCCAGCTTTGACTCTTGGCTAGGCTATCCTACGAGACTCCAACTTGAAATGGTTTTGCATACACGAGTCCACTACTCACCACTTCAATACACTACCGAGGATCCACCTCCGTTTTCCTACGGAAGAGCCATCCTCGGCACTCACACTTATCTTGAAGCTTTTAGTAGTTTCCATTTACTTGTCTATGAACTGTATAGGCAACCAAGTAGTCTTTTACCGCGGACGCGACTATTCGAATAGATCATGTTAACCCTGCAGGGGTGTACTTCTTCATACATGTTTCCACCACTTAGCGTCTGCACACGACATGTGCTCGGCAGACTTCAAGCGAAAGCCGACGTGGGTGTAGACCACGACCTACCTAAACACCTAAGTCTCTAGTCCAGGTTTATCGCCTATTCGGGTTCCATCTATGAGGAGACCCGGCCGAGGTTTCGCTCACAGCCCCAAACGATGTGAACAGGGTTCTCGAGATACCTAACGGGTATTTGGTACACCGTGCCACGTACCTACCGCATCACAGCCCACCCCTACGGTCAGCGCTGTCCACGGCCTCCAGTAGGCTACAAACACCAGAAACTACTTGCAACTCCTGGACAGAGAACTAGGGTGGATAAGAAGTCGAGCGGGGTCATATTTCAGGGCCCAATGCATGGTAGTAGATGTATCTTAAATCACACATACAGATCTCAGTGCTTAAGGTCGGCTTCAATGAAACAACCCACCATGTACTCCTACATGGCCTCTCATCGATACCTTTACCAAATCGTGTTCACCACACCACTCTCATTACCGACATAATCATTTCACTCTAGCCCATCACCAAGATGAACCAGACCTGACACGACTCTAAGCATAGCAGGCATAGCAAGGTAGGAACAACACATACATATGGCTCAAACAACTCCTACACATGCTAGTGGGTTTCATCTAGTTACTGTGGCAATGACAGGTCATGCAGAGGAAGTGGGTTCAACTACCGTAACACACAGCAGTTTGAAACGCGTTGTCTTAATGCAGTAAAAGAGAGCAGGAGCGAGAACATGGGATTGTATCGATATGATCAAATGGTTGGTTGCTTGCCTGATGGTTCGATGCACTGATACAGTTCTTCGTTAGGGTAATCACGGTACTCCTCGGAGGCAGAACCTGCCGCAAAGAACACCGATACACAACCATCACCAAACAATGTGCAACAATATGATGCATGCATGAAACATGGCAATATGAGTGTGTTGGGCTAATGCAACTAAGACCAGAAGGGTTTGAACCAATTTGAACCAAAGATTCAAATTTCAAACTCAAACATGGTCCTTTAAAGTGTTTTTCCTTGTTCTGTATTAAACATCAAGTTAACTTGTTTAGTCATGCTTGAAAATAGTACAGATGGATAGATTAGATTTTTCTGATCATTTTTCAAATATAATTTGTCTGATTTGGAGTTACAGAATAAAAGTTATGAATTTTTGAAGTTTAAACTATATTCTGGAATTTCCTATATTAGATTAAATCCAGAAAATCAATTACTGCGTCAGCCTGACGTCAGTGTGACATCAGCAGGTCAACGGGACACGTCCGGGTCAAACCTGACAGTGGGTCCCGCGTGTCAGTGTGATTAATTAAACTAAAATTAATTTAAACTAATCCTAATTAGTTAACAGGGCTGGGCCCCACCTGTCATTGACTCAGGGGAGTCAACCAGGGCCCACCCATGGTCAAACCCGGGTTGGCTGCACCGGCGTTTAGCCGCCGGCGAGCCCGACGCGGCGGCGGAAGTGGTTTTGGCCGTTTCGGCCACCAAATGGGTCGCGGAGACCACCGGAGAGGAGCTGAGGTCGAGCCGCAGCTCTTGGTGGAGTTCGTTGGGGTCGGGGTGGCCGGAGTTGGCGTCGGCGACGACTTTGGCGGCCACCGGAGTTCGGCCGAAGTCGAACTTGACGCAAGAGGGGTCGGTGAGGTGCGGGGAGTAGCTAGTTAGGTGCTACGTGACGCGGTGAGCATGATGGACACCGTGGAGTGGCCAGAAGGTGACCGGGAGCACGAGGGCGACGAGCTCCGTGGCGGTGGGTGCGGTTGAGCTCCGGGAGGTCGCTACACAGCTCGGGAGCAAGAAAAGAAGGGAGGGGAAGATGGCTAAGCTCACGGGGAGTTCGACGAAGCCCTTGGTGCGGCCGGGGACGGACCGGAGCGACGACGGCATTGAAGGGGATCTCCGGCGACGGCGGTTCGGGCAAGGTCGTTGCGGTGGACTCGGGCGTTGCGAGCGCTCGGGGCTCGACTTGCTCAATGAAGTGGACAGCGGCGGAGCTCCTAGACATGACGAGAGGAAGCACGGGCGGCGGGGAGCGCGGCTACAACGTAGGCACGGCGGCGGTAGCGTCGGCCATGGCTGGGGGGCGCGAGGGGGAGGAGCTGGAGAGGAGAGGGGGTGTCTGGGGTTTTCGGGGGAGAGAGGGAGGGCGATCCACGACGTCACCGGGCGAGGGGAGCGGCGAGGCGGCGAGCAGGTGCGTGGCGCGCGCTGCGGTCGCCGTCGGGCACCTGCCTGCCTGCCTGGCCGGCAAGCAGCTCGCTGGAGCGGCGCTGGGCTGGGCTGGTAGGTGGGCCGGGTGCTGGCGCCAGGTAAGTTTTTTCTATTTTTCTCTGTTTTCTGTTTTTTTAATACTTCTGCAATTTTGTTGAATTAATAAAAATACTTAGGCAACTCCTAAAATCACCAAACTACTCCTGGTCCATAGTTGGATTATTTCCAACATGAAACATTTTAGTTTGGAGATATTTGAGCATTTAAATATTTTATATAATTTTAAATGCCCAAATTCAAATATTTATGATTTAATTCACAAACCCTAAGATGGACTAGGAAAATGTGCGCAGAGGTTCTGAACCAAGACAAGAATGATGGGCATTTTAGAAGGGCATTTCAGGTTCATTGAAAAAGTTTTTAGTAAACCCTAGTTGGTTTCAGAGGGGGCTGGGGGTTCTGTCATCCCCATTTCAGGTTTCTGATGAAAGAGTAAACATGATGCAACACTCTAATGCATGAACTTGCTAGGGTGTGACAACTCACCCCCACTCAAAAGAATCTCGTCCCGAGATTTGGGTTCCTCCGGGAAGAAGGCGGGGTACTCGAGTCGAAGACGATCCTCCCTTTCCCAAGTTGCTTCATCCTTAGAATGGTGCGACCATTGAACTTTGAGAAACTTGATATTATGACGTCGAGTGGTACGCTCGGCCTGATCGAGGATGCGAATGGGGTATTCTCGATACGTGAGATTATCTTGGAGATCAAGCGTTTCGTGGTCCACTCCACGGATAGGATCCGAGAAGCAACACCTGAGTTGAGAAACGTGGAAAACATCATGGACTCTGGAGAGATGCGGAGGTAGTTCCAACTGGTAGGCAACTTCTCCTCGTTTAGCGAGAATGCGAAAAGGTCCAATGTAACGAGGAGCCAATTTGCCTTTCATACCGAAACGATGGGTTCCCTTCAGAGGGGTAACCCGAAGGTAAGCCTTCTCGTCAACCTCGAAAGTCATAGCCTTATGTTTTCGGTCATATTGACTCTTCTGACGAGATTGGGCTGTTTTCAACTTTTCACGAACAATGCGAACTTGCTCTTCCGCTTCCTGAATCATATCCGGGCCAAAGAATTGTCTTTCCCCGGTTTCTGACTAGTTAAGGGGTGTTCGACAACGTCGTCCATAGAGCACTTCAAAAGGGGCTTTACCCAAGCTAGATTGATAGCTGTTGTTATAGGCAAATTCGGCAAATGGAAGGCATTTCTCCCACTCCATTCCGAATGAGATAACAGAGGCTCGAAGCATGTCTTCTAGAATCTGGTTGACGCGTTCCACTTGACCACTAGATTGAGGGTGAAAAGCGGTGCTAAAAGAAAGGCGGGTTCCCATAGCAGTTTGGAAACTTTCCCAAAATCGAGAGGTGAAAAGACTTCCTCGATCCGAGTTAATTTCCAAAGGAACACCATGGAGAGACACTATTCGGGAGATGTATAAATCTGCCAATTGACTAGCAGTTATACTCTCACGAACAGGTAAGAAATGGGCCACTTTGGAAAGACGATTGACAATGACGAAGATAGCATTATTCCCTCTCTTGGTCCTGGGAAAACCGGTAATGAAATCCATACCAATTTTATCCCATTTCCATTCAGGAATAGCTAAGGGTTGAAGGGTGCCAGCAGGCCGTTGATGCTCTGCTTTTACACGACGGCAGACGTCGCAATTAGCAATGTACTGAGCAATTCCTCTCTTCATCCTAGTCCACCAGAACCTCTGGCGTAGGTCCTGATACATCTTGGTACTACCGGGATGAATGGTGAGAGGAGATTCATGAGCCTCCTTAAGGATCAACTGCCGTAGATGCTGGTTCTTGGGAACCACTAAACGGTTCTCAAAGTACACAACACCATGATCATTTGTGGAAAAACAACTAGCACCTCCGCTAGCAATGTTCTCCTTGATTTTAGATATTCCCTTATCTCGCTTTTGGGCAGCGATGATTTGATCCGTAAGAGTAGGTTTCGCCACCAAGGTGGAAAGAAAACCTTGAGGAACAATGTGAAGGTTAAGCTTCCGAAATTCCCCATGGAGAAGCGGTTGACTTTGTTGTAACATCAGGTTGTTACAATAAGATTTACGACTTAGCGCATCAGCCATGACGTTGGCTTTCCTGGGGTGTAAGTTATTCCTAAGTCGAAATCTGTGATCAACTCAACCCAACGTCTTTTCCTGAGATTCAAATCTGGTTGGGTGAAGATGTACTTCAGACTTTGGTGATCAGTGAATATTTCGCAACGATTACCGAGGAGGTAATGTCGCCAGGTCTTAAGTGCATAGACTACGGCTGCAAGCTCTAGATCATGAGTAGGATAATTCTCCTCATGTGGGTGCAATTGCCGTGAAGCGTAAGCAATTACGTGTCGATCTTGCATGAGAATGCAACCTAGTCCTTGTCGCGAGGCGTCGCAGTAGATAACAAAGTCCTTAGAGAAGTCTGGCGGTACCAGTACGGGAGCAGAAGTCAGGCGTCTTTTCAGTTCCTGAAAGCTGTGCTCACATTGTGGAGTCCATTCGAACTATTTATCTTTCTTGAGGAGTTCGGTTAGAGGTTTAGCAACTTTGGAGAAGTTTTCGACAAAGCGACGACAATAGCTCGCTAGGCCAAGGAAACTCCGAACTTGCTTGACCGACTCAGGTGGAGTCCAATTAAGGACGGCTTGAACTCGCTCAGGGTTAACAGCAATACCTTTACCAGATATTACATGACCCAGATAGGTCACTTCTGACAACCAAAATTCACATTTAGATATTTGGCATAAAGGCGATGCTCTCGAAGTTTCTTCAACACTAGCCTTAGATGTTCGGCATGTTCTTCCTCGTTCTTGGAGTAGATGAGTATGTCATCGAGGTAAACCACGACGAATTTATCCAAATACTCCATGAAGATTGAGTTCATCAACCGAGAAAAGGTGGCTGGAGCATTGGTTAAACCGAAGGACATGACGGTGTACTCGTATTGGCCATAACGAGTAACAAAGGCCGTTTTAGGAATGTCCCCGTTCCTGATTTTGATTTGATGGTAACCCAACCTCAAATCCATTTTAGAGAAGACTAAGGATCCAGCGAGCTGATCATAAAGGTCGTTGATCCTGGGGAGCGGATATTTGTTCTTGATTGTGACCAAATTGACAGGTCGATAATCTACAACCATCCGGTCCGTACCTTCCTTCTTCTTGACGAAGAGGACGGGGCAAGCCCATGGAGATGAACTAGGTCGGATGAAACCCTTTTTCAAGGACTCATCGAGTTGTTTCTTAAGCTCGGCTAGTTCTAGTGGTGCCATCTTATAGGGTCTTCTAGCAATCGGAACGGTTCCTGGAATGAGGTCTATTACGAACTCAACATCCCTGTCAGGTGGAACAGCTAGCAATTCCTCTGGGAAGACATCCGGGAAGTCACGGACTACCGGAACGTCCTCAAGGTCTGGCAAAGGGCTGGCGTTAAGAGAATATAACTGTCGCTTGGCTATTCGGGTCAAGACATTGACTATCTTCCCCGAAGGATGGGTGAGTTGAACAGTCCTAGAGAAGCAATCAATTTTGGCATGATGGGCTGACATCCAGTCCATACCCAAGATGATATTAATATCTGAAGATTTAAGAGCTATCAAAGATGCAAGGAAAACAAGTCTGTCGACTTGGATTTCGTTTCCATGGCTTACTCTAGAAGTTTGCCATTTGGATCCCGGAGTTTGAATTACCATAGAGGATGGCATGTCATAGAATGCGGTGTTATGCAGGCAAGCATAGTTCTCGGATATGAATGAATGAGATGCTCCTGTATCGAAAAGAACAGATGCCGGGTGGCAATTAACAAGGAGCGTACCGAGAACGACGTTGGGATCCTCTTGAGCTTCTTCGGCAGAGATACAATTGACATGGCCACGTGTAGCGGTGGCCGGCTTGGCGTGGAACACTTTCCCTGTCGGCTTGCCACGGCGAACAGCTTTAGCAGATTGGTTGGGGTTGGTCTGGGGACACTCGCGCATATAGTGGCCAGATTCCCCACACTTAAAGCAAGTCACAGAGCTGGTACGTGGAGGAGCACTGTTGGTTGGACCACCATAGGGCTTGGCTGGTGCAGACTGTTGAACGGGGCGAGGCGCCTGGAACGATGGCCTCGGTGTGAACCTGGGTGGCAGGGCGGTGTTAGGCACCCACACGCGGCGCTTCTGGGGACCAGCACCGGATGAGGAACCCACGTCACGGCCATGCTTGCGTGTTGCGTCATAATCAGTCTGACCAGTCTCAGCACTGATGGCCTTGTTAACAAGCTTCTGAAAAGATCTGCACTCATGCAGACGGAGGTCGCGGCGAAGCTCAGGACTAAGTCCCTTACGGAACCTTGCTTGCTTCTTAGCATCAGTAGAAACTTCCTCAGTTGCATATCGTGTGAGGTTACCAAACTCCCTGCTATAAGCATCCACAGAGAGTCGGCCTTGGGTGAAATTGCAAAATTCCTCACGTTTACGGTCCATGAGACCCTCCGGAATGTGATGTTCACGGAAAGCCTCGCTGAATTCAGCCCAAGTAGTGACATGGCCCGCTGGGCGCATAGCTCCATAATTCTCCCACCAGAGACTGGCGGGGCCTTCAAGATGATATGCAGCAAAGGTGACCTTGTCAGCCTCAGCTACCAGCGCGGAACGCAGTTTGTGAGAGATACTGCGAAGCCAGTCATCAGCGTCGAGAGGCTCGACGGAGTGGTGGAACGTGGGTGGATGTAACTTGATGAAATCACTGAGTGACACCACGTTAGTCCTCTGATGGTGTGCTGTGTTCTGTTCAATACGCTCCAACAAACGGTTGGTCTCCCGCTTGTTTCTTTCGGCTTCCATCATAACCTCGGCTAGGGAAGGAGGATGAGGCAGATTTGCATTCCTGACTTCACTGCCTTCGGCCTGCTCTTGGGGAGCAGGGTTAGTGCGCGTGTTGACCATCCTAGGTAAACAAGACAATGATTTAGTCAGAATGATAAGATTCCGACATAGGATACAGAATGTAAGGAATAACTCGGAATGCAAGATGATCATCTGTATGACATGGTAGATACAGAAACTGCTTCTTTTATTCCATCGTCATACACACCATACAAGGTTTAGTACAAGACCAAACAAGGTACTATTACGGTGAAAAGAAGATTACATCTCATCGGAGGCATCCCAAGCTCCTATACATTATTTTTCTACACCTCCAGAAGGCGGTACAACTAGGTCATATCCCACGAGTCACGCAGGACGATAGACGACACCGCTAGTATGAACTAGTGATACTACCACTAACTCAGACCGATCCGTAGTAGTTCTCGTAGAAGTCACCTCCATAGCCTGGAAGCTCAACATGATCATCCGGGAACAGACGATCTCGCGGAGCTTGCGGACCATAGGGACTAGGATGAGGTCTTGGACCAACAGACGGTGGCCTGCGGGGACCGCGAGGTGGGGTGATGCCTCCTACATCACGCCAACCCATCACGTCTGGCAGAGCAGATCTCACAGGATAGAGATTGCGCATATCCGAATATCCAGCTTGCACCGCCGGTGCAAACCGAGTCAACGTGGCCCAATGGTCAGCACGGGTATTGAAAAGCTCTAGCCTCAAGGCCCGGTTTTCACGGTCCTTATCCTCGAGCATCTCAGCAGTGGTGCGTGTCCGTGAATCCTCCTGAGTGGGGTCAGCATAGATAGCCTGGAGATACCCTTGTGCTCCCGGAAGTGATCCTGGCATATACCGGAAATCAGAGTCCCGAAATAGACCAGACCTGACTCGCATGATGGTCATCATAGAGTAGGCGGCGTCCTGCACAGCCATCTCAATAGTAACCCCGAGTCCATAGGAGTAGTGAAGGGGCTCGGTGGATCCAGGATAAGATGGAAATATCCTGACAGTGCAGAGATACTGGCTTTGATTAAAGTCTCGAAATTGCTCTTCGACCGTGTACTCGGGATACCAACGGTATCCAGCCTCAGTCATTACCCTGACCAACATGGCGGTATGGCCGGGTACATCTAGGCATCGAGTCAGGCGAACCACTTGATTGAGGTCGCGAGTGGCCATCTGAAAGCACAACCATAATGCCAAGGCATTAGAATTTCTAGCAAAATTTCGGCAGCATAACAGCTGTAAATGCTCAAGAAGGATTTTGAGACATTTGACAAAGGATTTCATACACACTCAACAACATCATATCAAGTTCTGAGTCCATCCTAACAACATAATGTGGTAGTAGAACTGAACTAGGCTTGTATCCATCAAACCTATAAGGTACTACTGATTAGTAACACGTGAACCTGATAGAGAGAAAAGATCCTAATTCCTTAACCCCCGATGGAAGAATAGACTGACTCAGATCAGAATGTCATAAGATAAAGGAGTAAAAGAGCCTGACGTTCCAACCCACAAACAATTCCCCTACATATAACTAAAGAATTTCTAGACTCAACATCGACCAGTTTGGCTTGGAGAACCTACAGGCAGTCCGGCTCTGATGCCAACGCTGTCAGGACCCCGACTCGATGTCACATCGATCTAGCTTGTAAAACCTCATATCACTTTGCGGCCTCACGCACGGTATCCCCACGGGTGTTGCCTTACCTTTTCCCGGGACCGTTTGCGCCTTTTGGCTCACGTATATGATAGTGTCGCTAGCATCCATATGATAAGGAGCCCGGGCTGACATGACTAGTTGTAAACCCAAAGTGGCGCAGACTTACAGGGACAGGCATCCATGACCCAGCTTCGAACGTGTCGGTCAACAGCATGTGGGTCCGGGCTGTAGCACTGGGCTAGCAGGACTCCGGTAAACCGGGCTGTAGCGGGCTAACAGGACTCCGGTACTCAATGCGTGACATTTCCCCGAAGGGACAGACACAGGAACGAAGAAGGACACATGCCGGCCAGCCTAAGTGTTCCAGAGCAGTAGCAAGCTACCATGGCTCAGCGGTAACACTAGGAGACATTTCCCGGTAAGAGAGGCTACTAAAGATAAACAACTAGATAGTCAGATCCCACACATACCAAGCATTTCAATATCATAAACACAATATGCTCGATATGTGCAAATACAACATGGCATCACAACATGACTCTACGACACAAGTACTTTATTTAAGGCTCAGAGAGCCATACATAACATACACATAGGTACGGGTCACACGACCCAGCATTCAAGTCATACAGTCATACAAACCAGCAGCGGAAGTAGCTTGTCTGGGTACCGACAACTAGTAAAATAAAAGAGGCTTGGAAAGCCTAGCTATACTACGTGGTCCTTCACAAGCTCAGGATCACCACCTGGGCCTTAGCCTACTCATTGATGTCAATGTCTACGAAGAACCCATCAAAAGGGGTTGCAGCGTCTTCTGTAAAAATGTAGATTATAGCAACATGAGTACAAAGGTACTCAGCAAGACTTACATCAGATCCTACATACATGCACATTATCAATAAGGGTTGGTGGAGTTGTTGCAGCAAGCCAGCTTTGACTCTTGGCTAGGCTATCCTACGAGACTCCAACTTGAAATGGTTTTGCGTACACGAGTCCACTACTCACCACTTCAATACACTACCGAGGATCCACCTCCGTTTTCCTACGGAAGAGCCATCCTCGGCACTCACACTTATCTTGAAGCTTTTAGTAGTTTCCATTTACTTGTCTATGAACTGTATAGGCAACCAAGTAGTCCTTTACCGCGGACGCGGCTATTCGAATAGATCATGTTAACCCTGTAGGGGTGTACTTCTTCATACATGTTTCTACCACTTAGCGTCTGCACACGACATGTGCTCGGCAGACTTCAAGCGAAAGCCGACGTGGGTGTAGACCACGACCTACCTAAACACCTAAGTCTCTAGTCCAGGTTTATCGCCTATTCGGGTTCCATCTATGAGGAGACCCGGCCAAGGTTTCGCTCACAGCCCCAAACGATGTGAACAGGGTTCCCGAGATACCTAACGGGTATTCGGTACACCGTGCCACGTACCTACCGCATCACAGCCCACCCCTACGGTCAGCGTTGTCCACGGCCTCCAGTAGGCTACAAACACCAGAAACTACTTGCAACTCCTGGACAGAGAACTAGGGTGGATAAGAAGTCGAGCGGGGTCATATTTCAGGGCCCAATGCATGGTAGTAGCTGTATCTTAAATCACACATACAGATCTCAGTGCTTAAGGTCGGCTTCAATGAAACAACCCACCATGTACTCCTACATGGCCTCTCATCGATACCTTTACCAAATCGTGTTCACCACACCACTCTCATTACCGACATAATCATTTCACTCTAGCCCATCACCCAGATGAACCAGACCTGACACGACTCTAAGCATAGCAGGCATAGCAAGGTAGGAACAACACATACATATGGCTCAAACAACTCCTACACATGCTAGTGGGTTTCATCTAGTTACTGTGGCAATGACAGGCAATGCAGAGGAAGTGGGTTCAACTACCGTAACACACAGCAGTTTGAAACGCGTTGTCTTAAGGCAGTAAAAGAGAGCAGGAGCGAGAACATGGGATTGTATCGATATGATCAAATGGTTGGTTGCTTGCCTGATGGTTCGATGCACTGATACGATTCTTCGTTAGGGTAATCACGGTACTCCTCGGAGGCAGAACCTGCCGCAAAGAACACCGATACACAATCATCACCAAACAATGTGCAACAATATGATGCATGCATGAAACATGGCAATATGAGTGTGTTGGGCTAATGCAACTAAGACCAGAAGGGTTTGAACCAATTTGAACCAAAGATTCGAATTTCAAACTCAAACATGGTCCTTTAAAGTGTTTTTCCTTGTTCTGCATTAAACATCAAGTTAACTTGTTTAGTCATCCATGAAAATAGTACAGATGGATAGATTAGATTTTTCTGATCATTTTTCATATATAATTTGTCTGATTTGGAGTTACAGAATAAAAGTTATGAATTTTTGAAGTTTAAACTATATTCTGGAATTTCCTATATTAGATTAAATCCAGAAAATCAATTACTGCGTCAGCCTGACGTCAGTGTGACATCAGCAGGTCAACGGGACACGTCCGGGTCAAACCTGACAGTGGGTCCCGCGTGTCAGTGTGATTAATTAAACTAAAATTAATTTAAACTAATCCTAATTAGTTAACAAGGCTGGGCCCCACCTGTCATTGACTCAGGGGAGTCAACCAGGGACCACCCGTGGTCAAACTCGGGTCGGCTGCACCGGCGTTTAGCCGCCGGCGAGCCCGACGAGGCGGCGGAAGTGGTTTTGGCCGTTTCGGCCACCAAATGGGTCGCGGAGACCACCGGAGAGGAGCTGAGGTCGAGCCGCAGCTCTTGGTGGAGTCCGTTGGGGTCGGGGTGGCCGGAGTTGGCGTCGGCGACGACTTTGGCGGCCACCGGAGTTCGGCCGAAGTCGAACTTGACGCAAGAGGGGTCGGTGAGGTGCGGGGAGTAGCTAGTTAGGTGCTACGTGACGCGGTGAGCATGATGGACACCGTGGAGTGGCCGGAAGGTGACCGGGAGCACGTCTCTACACAGCTCGGGAGCAAGAAAAGAAGGGAGGGGAAGATGGCTAAGCTCACGGGGAGTTCGACGAAGCCCTTGGTGCGGCCGGGGACGGACCTGAGCGACGATGGCGTTGAAGGGGATCTCCGGCGACGGCGGTTCGGGCGAGGTCGTTGCGGCGGACTCGGGCGTTGCGAGCGCTCGGGGCTCGACTTGTTCGATGAAGTGGACAGCGGCGGAGCTCCTGGACACGACGAGAGGAAGCACGGGCGGCGGGGAGCGCGGCTACGACGTAGGCACGGCGGCGGTAGCGTCGGCCATGGCTGGGGGGCGCGAGGGGGAGGAGCTGGAGAGGAGAGGGGGTGTCTGGGGTTTTCGAGGGAGAGAGGGAGGGCGATCCACGACATCACCGGGCGAGGGGAGCGGCGAGGCGGCGAGCAGGTGCGTGGCGCGCGCTGCGGTTGCCGTCGGGTACCTGCCTGCCCGCCTGGCCGGCAAGCAGCTCGCTGGAGCGGCGCTGGGCTGGGCCGGCAGGTGGGCCGGGTGCTGGCGCCAGGTAAGTTTTTTCTATTTTTCTCTGTTTTCTGTTTTTTTAATACTTCTGCAACTTTGTTGAATTAATAAAAATACTTAGGCAACTCCTAAAATCACCAAACTACTCCTGGTCCATAGTTGGATTATTTCCAACATGAAACATTTTAGTTTGGAGATATTTGAGTATTTAAATATTTTATATAATTTTAAATGCCCAAATTCAAATATTTATGATTTAATTCACAAACCCTAAGATGTCCTAGGAAAATGTGCATCACTTTTGGCAGAGGTTCTGAACCAAGACAAGAATGATGGGCATTTTAGAAGGGCATTTCAGGTTCATTGAAAAAGTTTTTAGTAAACCCTAGTTGGTTTCAGAGGGGGCTGGGGGTTCTGTCATCCCCATTTCAGGTTTCTGATGAAAGAGTAAACATGATGCAACACTCTAATGCATGAACTAGCTAGGATGTGACATGCAATCACCTGGGAAGCCGGATATAATCCAAGATAGTCGGCCGTGATGGCGACTAAAGCATTGTCCATGCTGAGCTGGTGGAACACCCCGTCGATTAGCTCCACCTTTATGTCCGGATCCTCTTCGGAGGCCAGATCCCGGGATCTCTCTGGATCCTCGGGTTGCGGAGCTGGACTTAGCATGTCCTCCATGATCCGGCGCAGTTCCTGCGTCGAAAGAAGAACACAATATAAGAAACTTAAGTTTCAAAAAGCATGGGTCGGGCATGCAGAGTGTTCGCTTACCCAAGGCCGGGGATTATTCATGGAGAACCCATTTAACGGGTTCGTTCGAAGGAAATCCTCCTTCTCCCCCTTATACAGGCCGGACAGGATCGTCACCAGGTCTTCGACCGAATCCGGCCCTTTGCGGCCATGACGGGTGGCATCGTCCTCCCCGTTAAAATCCCACGTGGGGTGGCCCCTGTATTGTAGTGGCTGCACCCCCCGCATAATGCATGTTGCCATGACTCCAATCATGGTCAACCCGGAATGGGCCAGTAACCTTATTCGGCCCATCAAATAATGGACGCTCTTGTCTTCCTCCAGTTGGGGGCTCCGCGGACGCCAACCAAGGCGTTTCTTCAGAGGAGCATTGCTGAACTCCGGGAGGCCGATCCGAACAGGGTCCGGCAGCGGAGCGTCTTCTATATAAAACCATCTCGAAGGCCAGTCTTCAGAAGCCTTCTTAGGGGTTCCGGATGGATATCCGGTCCCGGCAATGCGCCATATTTTGGCGCCGCCCACTTGATATATGGACCCCTCGTGAGAGCGGGGTACAAGGCAGAACAACCTCTTCCACAGCGTGAAATGGGGCTCGACGCCCAGGAATAGCTCGCAAAGAGCTACGTAACCCGCAATATGAAGGATTGAGGCGGGCGTGAGGTGATGAAGCTGGAGTCCGTAGAACTCCAGGAGCCCGCGGAGGAATGGATGTACAGGAAATCTGAGCCCCCTTATCAGATAGGGGACGAAGCATACCCGCTCCCCTTTGTTGGGGTAACCTCCGCTTGCATCCCACCTTTGTAGGTGGCCAGCCCGGCTCGAACCGGAACCATAAAGGCCGGAGGGAGATATCCCGCCACTTGGAGCTTCACCAGCTCGTTGTGCGGAACAGAGCATCTCCTCCAATCTCCTGGCAAAGGGCTGGGAGCGCGAGAAGAGGAGCCGCGTTGACGGTCCATGATGGAATGGATTCTTGGTCGAAAGCGCTCCAATGAGTATTTGCGGGAGGACGATGGTGCTTTGGATCTGGATTCTTGCCTCCCTTATAGGCAGATTATTCGCACAACTAGGGGTTAAAACATAAAAGACACCCTGGCTTTTCACATTCACGCGACGCGTGGAAGAAGGCCATTATTGGGCGTGGAAGCCAAGACACGCAACATTTATGAGGAAGCCGGACACTGTTCGGCAGGTACGTAGAACTTGAAGGAGAACCCGCCTTGCAACGCCGAAGACTACACACATGCTGGACTTATCGTCATTGAAGCCTGGTTCGGGGGCTACTAAGGGAGTCCCGGATTAGGGGGTGTCCGGATAGCCGGACTACCATCATCGGCCGAACTATCATCGGCCGGACTATCATCATCGACCGGACTCCAAGACTATGAAGATACAAGATTGAAGACTTCGTCCCTTGTCCGGATGGGACTTTCCTTGGCGTGGAAGGCAACCTTGGCGATACGGATACGTAGATCTCCTACCATTGTAACCGACTCTATGTAACTCTAGCCCTCTCCGGTGTCTATATAAACCGGATGGCTCTAGTCCGTAGGACACAACAACAACCATTACAATCATACCATAGGCTAGCTTCTAGGGTTTAGCCTCCTTGATCTCGTGGTAGATCCACTCTTGTAAACATCCACAATATCAATATCAATCAAGCAGGACGTAGGGTTTTACCTCCATCAAGAGGGCCTGAACCTGGGTAAAACATCGTGTCCCTTGTCTCCTGTTACCATCCGCCTAGACGCACAGTTCGAGACCCCCTACCCGAGATCCGCCGGTTTTGACACCGACACTCTTGCCACTCCTTATTCCATAGTCCATCAAATCTTTAACCAAAACTTGAAAACTTCACAACACAAAACTCAACAGGAAATCTCATAAGCTCCGTTAGTGCACGAAAGAAAAACCACCACATAAGGTACTTTAATGAACTCATTCTTTATTTATATTGGTGTTAAACCTACTGTATTCCAACTTCTATATGTTTCATACCCTACATACTAGCCATAGATGCATCAAAATAAGCAAACAACACACGAAAAATAGAATCTGTCAAAAATAGAACAGTCTTTAGCAATCTGTAACTCTCGAATACTTCTGGAACTCTAAAAATCCTACCAAAATAGTAAGTCCTAGGAAATTTGTCTATTGATCTACAGCAAAATAATAAATGCAAAATCACGTTTCTGTGAATTACTAAAATTATTTTCGTGCGTGCAAAGTTTCTGTTTTTCAGCAGAATCAAATTAACTATCACCATAGGTTATCCTATAGGTTCTACTTGGCACAAACACTAAATCAAACATGAAAAGACATCTAAACAGAAGGTAGATGAAAACTTTATTGCTAAACAGAAGCAAAAACAAAAAACTAAAATAAAATTGGGTTGCCTCCCAACTAGCGCTATCGTTTAACGCCCCTAGCTAGGCATAAAAGCGATGATAGATCTAAGTAGTGCCATCTTTGGCACTCAATTCATAAGTAGCTCGCATGATAGATTCATAAGGTAATCTAACTTTCTTTCTTGGAAAGTGCTCCATGCCTTTCCTTAATGTAAATTGGAATCTAATATTCCCTTCCTTCATATCAATTATCGCACCAATCGTTCTAAGGAAAGGTCTACCAAGAATAATAGGACAAGAAAGTTTGCAATCTATGTCAAGAACGATAAAATCTACGGGCACATAGAACATCATTGATCCTTCCCATAGGCTTTTTAATGGTGGAATCCTCAAGGTGCAAATTTAAAGTGCAATCATCAAGATCATGGAAACCTAGAATATCGCATAAAGTTTTCGGAATTGTGGAAACACTAGCACCCAAATCACACAAAGCATAACACTCATGATCTTTAATTTTAATCTTTATAGTAGGTTCCCACTCATCATAAAATTTTCTAGGTATAGAAACTGCCAAATTAAGTTTTTCATCATAAGATTGCATCAAGGCATCAACAATATGTTTGGTAAAGGCTTTATTTTGACTATAAGCATGCGGAGAATTCAAAACAGATTGCAACAAAGAAATACAATCTTCTAAAGAACAATTATCATAATTAAATTCCTTGAAATCCAAGATAGTGGGTTCAATGCTATTTAAAGTCTTGACCTCTGCAATCCCACTTTTACCAAATTTAGCATCAAGATCTAAGAACTCTAAATCATTGGGACGCCTTTTAACTAAAGTTGACTCATCTCCAGTCCCATCATTACTAAGATTCATATTGCAAAACAAAGAATTAATAGGGGACACATCAATAAGTTTTAGATCTTCATCATTATTTTCATGGAAACTAGAAGAACACGCCTATACAAAGCAACCTTTCTTAGCACGCAATCTAGCGGTTCTTTCTTTGCACTCATCAATGGAAATTCTCATAGCTTTGAGAGACTCATTGATATCATGCTTAGGAGGAGTAGATCTAAGTTTCAAAGAATCAATATCAAGCGAAAGCCTATCAACTTTCCTAGCCAAATCATCAACCTTAAGCAATTTTTCTTCAAGCAAGGCATTAAAATTCTTTTGAGAGACCATAACATAAATTCTTTAACACTATTCTAAAAATCAGAGGGCATCTTGTTATAATTATCATAAGAATTATTGTAGGAATTTCCATAATTATTAGAGGAATTACTAGGGAACGGTCTAGTATTAAAGTTTCCTCTATAAGCATTGTTACCAAAATTATTCCTACCAACAAAATTCACATCCATAGATTCATTATTATTCTCAATCAAAGTAGACAAAGGCATATCATTGGGATCAATAGAAGAACTCTTAGTAGCAAACAATTTCATAAGTTCATCCATCTTTCCACTCAAAACATTAATTTCTTCTATAGCATGCACTTTTTTACTAGTAGATCTTTTGGTGTGCGATTGAGAATAATTAGCCGTAATATTATACAGGAGTTTAGTAGCTTCTCCTAACGTGATTTCAATAAACATGCCTCTCGTGGCTGAATCTAAAAGATTTCTAGAAGCAAAATTCAATCTGGCATAAAATTTTTGTATGATCAACCATGAGTAGGGCAATTGTGAATCATCAATTTCATTCTTTCAAAAGATTGGGCAACATGTTCATGATCAAGTTGTTTAAAATTCATAATATTGTTCCTAAGAGAGATGATCTTAGCGGGAGGAAAATACTTAGAGATAAAAGCATCTTTGCACTTATTCCATGAATCAATACTATTCTTAGGCAAATACGAAAACCAAACTTTAGCACGATCTCTAAGTGAAAACGGAAATAAATTTTATTTAACAATATCACTATCCATGTCTTTCTTCTTTTGCATCTCACACAACTCAACAAAGTTGTTTAGATGGGTAGCGGCATCTTTAATAGGAAGGCCGGAGAATTGATCTTTCGTAACAAGATTAAGTAAAGCAACATTGATTTCACAAGAGTCAACATCATTAAGAGGAGAAATCGGAGTGCTAAGGAAATCATTATTATTGGTGTTGGAAAAGTCACACAATTTGGTATTATCTTGCGCCATCGCGACAAGTAATCCAACACACAAGCGAACAAAAAGGCAAGCGAAAGAGAGAGAGAGGAGATTGGAAAAGAGAGGGCGAATAAAACGGCAAAGGTGAAGTGGGGGAAAGGAAAACGAGAGGCAAATGGCAAATAATGTAAGTGCGAGGGAGATGGGTTTGTGATGGCTACTTGGTATATCTTGACTTGAGCGAAGACCTCCCTCGCAACGGCGCCAGAAATCCTTCTTGCTACGTCTTGAGCTTGCATTGGTTTTCCTTGAAGAGGAAAGGGTGATGCAGCAATAGTGGCATAAGTATTTCCCTCAGTTTTTGAGAACCAAGGTATCAATCCAGTAGGAGGCTCCTCAAAAGTCCCACGCACCTACACAAACAAAGAAGAACTCGCAACAAACGCAATAAAGGGGTTGTCAATTCCTTCAAGGCCACTTGCGAAAGTGAGATCTGATAGAGATAATATGATAAGATAAATATATTTTTGGTATTTTGTGATATAGATTGGAAAAATAAAGATGCAAATAAAAATAGATTGAAAGCTTATATGATAAGAGATAGACCCGGGGGCCATAGGTTTCACTAGTGGCTTCTCTCAAGATAACATAAGTATTACGGTGGGTGAACAAATTACTGTCGAGCAATTGATAGAAAAGCAAATAATTATGAGATTATCTAGGCATGATCATGTATATAGGCATCACGTCCGGGACAAGTAGACTGACTCGTGCCTGCATCTACTACTATTACTCCACACATCAACCGCTATCCAGCATGCATCTAGAGAATTAAGTTCATAAAGAACAGAGTAATGCATTAAGAAAGATGACATGATGTAGAGGGATAAACTCATGCAATATGATATAAACCCCATCTTTTATCCTCGATGGCAACAATACAATACGTGCATTGCTGCCCCTGCTGTCACTGGGAAAGGACACCGCAAGATTGAACCCAAACTAAGCACTTCTCCCATTGCAAGAAAGATTAATCTAGTAGGCCAAACCCACTGATAATTTGAAGAGACTTGCAAAGATAACTTAATCACACATAAAAGAATTCAGAGGAGATTCAAATATTTCTCATAGATAAACTTGATCCAAAACCCACAATTCATCGGATCTCGACAAACACACCGCAAAAAGAGTTACATTGAATAGATCTCCAAGAAGATCAAGGAGAACTTTGTATTGAGATTCAAAGAGAGAGAAGAAGCCATCTAGCTAATAACTATGGACCTGAAGGTCTATGGTAAACTGCTCACAACTCATCAGAGAGGCCTTGGAGATGATGTAGAGGCCCCCCGTGGTTGATTCCCCCTACGGCGGAGCACCGACGAAGGATCCGGCAGTGGAATTAGGTTTTTGTGGTCGCTTCTGATGTTTTCGGGGTACATGGGTATATGTAGGTGGAAGAAGTAGGTCGGTGGACGCTCGAGGAGCCCATGAGGATTGGGGGGGCGCCCACCTATAGGGGGCACGCTGGGCACCCTCCTGGCCGCCTCCTTTGTTTCTTGACTTCCACTCCAAGTCCTCTAGATCACGTTTGTTCCAAAAAGATCGCTCCCGAAGGTTTCATTCCGTTTGGACTCTGTTTGACATTCCTTTTCTTCAAAACGCTGAAATAGGCAAAAAACAGCAATTCGGGCTGGGCCTCTGGTTAGTAGGTTAGTCCCAAAAATGATATAAAAGTGTAAAGTAAAGCACATAAACATCCAAAACGGGTAATATAATAGCTTGGAACAATCAAAAATTATAGATACGTTGGAGACGTATCACGTTGCCACGACTACAGCTGACTACCTTCGCACACCAAAACCCTCGTCCCTCGCGCTGTCGCACGGTGCGTTCCCAGCCGGCACCAACTGCCCGCATTCATACCGTCCGTCCGTATGTTGTCGTTTAGAGGCTCGGTGCCCGAGGAACCAACTCCGGCGACTTAATGACGCACCCGGATGCCTGGCCTCACTGGAATGCGCTACTTAAAGCGGCAACGCACAGCTAACCTCCACACCATAGTGCATCGTCCTCCTACCTGGCGCCACATCTGCCATGACCACAAGTGCGAACGCTCTGCAGGAGAGCTTGTCTTCAGGGATGAAGCTCGAGGTCGCCGCCCTCCCTCAAGTCGCTTCCCGCAACACAATAGCAGCGTAGCTGGATGCGGACGCGACCGCACAAGTGGTGGCCACGCTGGTGGCCGACGACGGGAGCACCGTCAGCCACACCTCCTACTTGCCTCGTCCAACATCCGGCACCACTAAGGTCAGGGACTCCTCAGAGGATGAGTAGGGCATGGGAGGCGGCAGGGCATGGTGTGCCAACTGGCCGGTCCGTATCCCGTGTTCTACTCTTCCTCTCCGGAGACCGCACCTTCACTCCACGGGTCTTGAACCCCGCCCCCAGACATAGAGATTGCAGATGGAGGATGGCGGCCCCACCGTAGAATAGGTTTAGGGTCGGGTTTCTTTTATTTTTCTATCCTCTAAAAGTTTGAAATGTAATGAAAATCTACCGTGTTTGCATTAATCTCGGCCGGTGTATATGAACTTTCACAATAATATAGTATATTGTAGGAGTACTAGCAAGATGCCCGTGCATTGCACAGAAGATCAAGATCTCGTGGGAGAAAAGGATGAACAAGGGAAAGCCTTATCTGCAAATGTGGAGAGGAGTGCGGGTAAATTGTCATAGTTTCCTTCCTATCCGTTAGATATAGATCGGACGACCTATATTGCAGGATGACAGGCACACCATCATCACCAACTCAGCTTTTTATTGAACCGAGACAAATCTAACATGCGAAGTAAAATAAACACATAGGGTCTATACATACACAATTTATCTTAGGCACTCCAATAGTACGTCCACTACACATTCATGCATTTCACATCTTTCTACATCTACGGGAACCTACGAAAGGGTTAACGTAAGTTGCGTCTCTCTCTCCTCCCATGATATCGCGCGAGAAAAGACCCGGTCGCGCTGTTTTAGTCGGGATTACCGGATTACTAGTAGTAATATCGATGGATCGCGTGAAGCAACAATTTTTTTTGCGGGGGCAAAGTCCCGTGTCCGGATGGGACTTTCCTTGGCGTGGAAGGCAAGTTGGCGATACGATATGAAGATCTCCTCCCATTGTAACCAACTCTGTGTAACCCTAGCCCTCTCTGGTGTCTATATAAACCGGAGAGTTTTAGTCTGTAGGACGAACAACAATCATACCATATGCTAGCTTCTAGGGTTTGGCCTCTCTGATCTCGTGGTAGATCCACTCTTGTACTACCCATATCATCAATATTAATCAAGCAGGAGTAGGGTTTTACCTCCATCGAGAGGGCCCGAACCTGGGTAAAAACATCGTGTCCCTTGTCTCCTGTTACCATCTGCCTAGACGCACAGTTCGGGACCCCCTACTCGAGATCCGCCGGTTTTGACACCGACATTGGTGCTTTCATTGAGAGTTCCTCTGTGTCGTCACCTTTAGGCCCAATGGCTTCTACGATCATCAACCACGACGCGGTACAGGGTGAGACCTTTCTCCCCGGACAGATCTTCGTATTCGGCGGCTTCGAACTGCAGGCCAACTCGCTTGGCCATCTGGAGCAGATCGAAAGCCACGCCCCTGGCCATCAGGTCTGGTTTGGATGTTTAAACTACACGGCCGACATCCGCGGGGACTTGATCTTCGACGGATTCGAGCCACGGCCGAGCACGCCGCACTGTCATGATGGGCATGATTTAGCTCTGCCGCCGGACAATGCCCGGAGCGTCGCTCAGGTGCCCGCTCCGACCATTAGCTCGGAGCCGACCGCGTCAATTGGGGACGGACGGTTGGACGCCGCCCCAGGTGCCGCAATCCCTACGGCGATAGAGCCGAACACCAGCCCAGTCCTTGGCGAGGCCTATGACTCCAGGGTGCCGGACTCCGTTTCGAACTCCGAATCTTCCGCACCTCTTCCGATCGAACCCGATTGGGCTCCAATCATGGAGTTCACCGCACGGACGTCTTTCAACACTCGCCCTTTGGCGATATCCTAAATTCACCAAAGTCTCTCTCTTTGTCAGGAGAGCCCTGGATGGATTACAGCCAGCATGGTTGGGATACGGACGACGAAGAAATTCGAAGCCCACCCACCACCCACTACGTAGCCACTGTCGACGATTTAACCGACATGCTCGACTTCAACTCCGAAGACATCGACGGTATGGAAGACGATGAAGGAGATGACCAAGAACCAGCACCTATAGGGAACTGGAAAGCCACCTCGTCATATGACATATACATGGTGGACACCCACAAAGCAGGGGATGGCGATGAAAAAACGAAGGACGACCCCTCCAAGAAGCAACCCAAGCACCGAAGTCAGCGGCGCCCCTCTAAATCCCGCCAAAGTAAAAACGGCGAGTCCGGCACCGGAGATAACAACACGCCGGACAGTGCCGAAGACATCCCCCTCCAGTAGGATTCAGTGCAGGAGGACGAAGGAGCCAGCCCTCATGAGAGAGCGGCCGACAGAGAGGTTGAGGACGACAATTATATGCCTCCCTCCGAAGACGAGGCAAGCCTCGACGACGACGAATTCGTTGTGCCAGAGGATCCTGTCGAACACGAGTGTTTCAAACACAGGCTTATGGCCACGGCAAGCAGCCTCAAGAAAAAACAGCATCAACTTAGAGCTGACCAAGACTTGCTAGCCGACGGATGGACCGAAGTCCTGGCGTCCAAAGAGTATAAACTCGAACGCCCCTCCAAGAGCTACCAAAAATGCAGGCTGCTACCCCAACTTGAGGAGGAAGCAACTAAACCTACATCACCAGCGTACGATGCGCCCGATCGGCCACCCCGTGGTCGCGACAGAGAGGCCTTCAGGCCCTCGACCCAAGGCGCACCCCGGCACCGCTCAAAAAAAATACCAAAGTGCGGGCAGACGCAACAGACCTGCGAGACATATTGGAGAGTAAGGCAAGGCAAACAAGATCGATCTACGGATCGCGTGGGCGCCCCACTTCACGTGACGATAACCGTCACCCCGTATATGATAAATACGGCCAGGCTGAATACAACAGACCAAGCTCATCCGAGCTGCGTTGCGATATAGCCCAGTATAGGGGGGCCGCACACCCACTATGCTTCACAAACAAAGTAATGGATCATCAAATCCCCGAGGGTTTTAAACCCGTCAACATCGAATCATATGATGGCACAACAGATCCCGCGGTATGGATCGAGGATTATCTCCTTCATATTCACATGGCCCGTGGTGATGATCTACACGCCATCAAATACCTCCCGTTCAAGCTTAAAGGACAAGCTCGACATTGGCTTAACAGCCTGCCAGCAGAGTCAATTAGTTGCTGGGAGGACCTGGAATCCGCGTTCCTTGACAACTTCCAGGGCACTTACGTGCGACCACCAGACGCTGATGACCTAAGCCACATAATCCAGCTGCCAGAGGAATCGGCCAGACAATTCTGGACACGGTTCCTAACCAAGAAAAATCAAATAGTCGACTGTCTGGACGCCGAGGCCCTTGCAGCCTTCAGGCACAACATCCGAGATGAATGGTTTACCCGCCACCTGGGAGAGGAAAATCCAAAATCTATGGCAGCCCTCATGACACTCATGACCCGCTTTTTTGCGGGAGAAGACAGCTCGCTAGCTCGTAGCAATAACATAACCAAGAGCCCTGGCAATTCGGATACCAAGGACAACAATGGCAGGTCACGTCGCAACAAGCACAAGCGCCGCATTAACGGCGACAATACTGAGGATACGGCAGTCAATGCCGGATTCAGAGGCTCTAAACCCGGTCAGCGGAAGAAGCCATTCAAAAGAAACCCTCCGGGCCCATCCAGTCTAGACCGGATACTCGATCGCTCGTGCCAGATACACGGCACCCCCGAACAACTAGCCAACCACACCAACAGGGATTGTTGGGTGTTCAAGCAGGAAGGCAAGTTAAGTGCTGAAACCAGAGACAAGGGGCTGCATAGCGATGACGAGGAGGAGCCCCGGCCGCCGAACAACAGAGGACATAAGAGATTACCCCCGCAAGTGCGGATGGTGAACATGATATACGCAACCCACATCCCAAAAAGGGAGCGGAAGCATGCTCTCAAGGACGTCTATGCGTTGGAGCCAGTCGCCCCAAAGTTCAACCCATGGTCCTCCTGCCCGATCACTTTTGATCGAAGGGACCACCCCAGTAGCATCCGTCACGGCGGATTCACCGCATTGGTCCTAGACCCAATTATCAATGGATTTCACCTCACCAGAGTCCTAATTGACGGCGGCAGCAGCCTGAACCTGCTTTATCAGGATACAGTGCAAAAATGGGTATCGATCCCTCAAGAATTAAACCCACAAAGACAACCTTTAAAGGCGTCATACCAGGTGTAGAAGCCAGCTGTACAGGCTCGGTTACACTCGAAGTGGTCTTCGGATCCCCGGATAATTTCCAAAGCGAAGAGTTAATCTTCGACATAGTCCCATTCCGCAGTGGCTATCACGCCCTGCTCGGACAAACCGCATTTGCAAAATTCAATGCGGTGCCGCACTACGCATATCTGAAGCTCAAGATGCCAGGCCCTCGCGGAGTCATCACGGTAAATGGAAACACCGAACGCTCTCTCCGAACGGAGGAGCACACGGCGGCCCTGGCGGCGGAAGTACAGAGTAGCCTTTCAAGGCAATTCTCCAATCCAGGTGTTAAACGTCCGGACAGCGTCAAGCGATCCTGAAGTAACCTACAACAAAGCCGGCTCGCACGTTCCAAGCAAGCATAGTAGTGCGGCCCCAACCCCAGCCCTCGCCTGATGGTGATATCGATACCACGCGTACATAATTACGCCTTAGAAATACCATGGGCATAAGGGGAGGGGCACAACTACGGCATGCCCAGAATGCGGCTCAACCGCACTAAGGGGCTCCCTATTCCGCCGTTTCTCTTTTATATACTTTCAGGACCCGACTATTCGGAAGGCCTGTCCAGCAATACACTCGCCGAACACACGATGCAACAGCCAGGGAGAGAACAAGCCGCTTCAAATGTCCAGGTGGTCTCTATAACGAGCTTAATACCTGTTTTACTTAAAGTCCCGCAGCTTGCCCCTGGAGGGGGACATGTTAAATAATCCCATCTCTTGCTTATCGTGCTATTTGTATTGTTCTGCTTTCATAGCAGCCCCTTTTTAATAAACAATACATAGATCTTATCTATTATTGTACTCATCTATTCTTTAAATACAAATATGCTCAGTCATGACATTATGCAACCGTACACTTTGGTACGGCCAATACACCAGGGGCTTAAGCACCCCATAACATGGTGTGAGAAGACCGAACACTCTCACGAGTGCGGCACCCCGAACTTATAGCACTATATGCATCGTCTCCGAATCATGTCTTGGGTCAATAGTTGGGTTTGCCCGGCTCCCATGTTTTGGTACCTTACATTCCGCAATGTTGGCTAAGGTAGCGCTGGGAGAACTACTGCGATTGTGCCGCAGTTGAGCTGGGTTAACATCTCAGTAGAGAAAGCTAAAACTAACTGTCATGATAGTGCGAGAGACCGGTCGCTGTTCGCGAGGTTTTTCGAGTCCTTAAAGACTTATGCCGCTTAGAGCGAGGAACCGGACTTATCCGGCCTAGGCGTGGACAGTGCCCCGAACTCGGTCTTCCGAATACTAGGGGCTTCGCCGAAATTTAAAATTATAGAATTTTATAGCTAAGTGAGAGTGATAAAGCATTCTAAGTCCGACGGCCTGGTTCGTTGTGCTGAGCGCCTCCCTAGATGGACCAAAGAATGGGAACAAGAGCACTCAGGTTTATCCCGAACACCCCAGCACTCGTGGCATGGGGGCAGAAGCCGACGACTTGCATCTCTCAGATTTGATAAACGGCCGCACAGAAGGTAATATTTTAAATTAACAAAGCGTTGCTTAACGCATATGAACAAAGTTTTCAGCGTACAGGATAACAGATGAGAGCCTACTCAAAAATTACATCTTTGGAGCATTCGTCCGCTATAAGGCGGGCACCCTTCAGGACGCCCATATGATACATCTCGGGCGTGCGATACTCCTTGCCCAGCGGTGGCGCGTCCGTCAAAAGCTTCTCAGCATCCAGCTTGCCCCAGTGCACCTTAGCACGGGAAAGGGCCCGACGGGCACCTTCGATACAGACGGAGCGCTCGATGACCTCAATCCACGGACACACGTCCACCAGCCGCCGCACCAGACCGAAGTAGCTCCCAGGCATGGCTTTTCTAGGCCACAGCCAAACTATGAGGCCCTTCATGGCCTGTTCGGCCACCTTGTGGAGCTCGACCAGCTGCTTCAGCTGGTCGCTCAGGGGCACCGGATGTTCGGCCTCAGCATACTGAGACCAGAACACCTTTTCCGTCAAGCTCCCCTCCTCGGCTCGGTGGAATGCGGCAGCATCAGACACACTACGGGGCAGATCGGCGAACGTTCCTGGAGAGCTCCGGATTCGGGTAAGTAACAGATAATTTACATTTATATTCTTGCTTTGCATAAAGAATGCCTTACCCGCTGCTATCTTCTTCATCGCCTCGATCTCCTGGAGGGCCTTCTGGGCTTCGGCCTTAACGGTCATGGCACTCTCAAGAGCCAAGGCGAGCTCAGACTCTCGAGTGTTCGAGTCACGTCCAAACTCTCGTGTTTTTCCACGAGAGCCTGGAGCTCTTGCCGAACCTCCGCCACCCGCGCCTCCTACTTCTCTTGCTTGGTGCGCTCCAAGGCCGCACTATTTTCGGCCTTGGAGACTGCCTCCTTCAGGGTCGCCACCTCGGCCGTGGCCCCTGCAACATTTACCTTGCTCCTGTCATTATTTGCAACCAAGTATTTCTATATACATTTACATATGATATTACATACCCTCCTTGTCCTCGAGCTGCTTCTTGGCACGGCCGAGCTCGTTCTCGGACCTCTCGAGGCTCTCCTTCAATGCATTGACCTCCGCAGTCAGTGCGGCAGAGGTCAGCAGCGTAGTCTGCATTCCCATATTGACATATTTTTGTTAGACTCCTGCGTATATCTTTTTAGATCCTCAGCTCGGCTTTTCTTTCCGAACGCCCAACTGAGCATCAGGGGCTACTGTCTATGCGGTAACATTTTTATATGTTTTTGAA
This sequence comes from Triticum dicoccoides, assembly GCF_002162155.2. Classification (NCBI taxonomy): domain Eukaryota; kingdom Viridiplantae; phylum Streptophyta; class Magnoliopsida; order Poales; family Poaceae; genus Triticum; species Triticum dicoccoides. The sequence continues at coordinate 563,459,923 of NC_041387.1, read as the reverse complement.
CACTTACCTCAAAGCCTGTTAGAAGGCTCGTACATGCTTCGGTCAGCCCGCTCTTGGCGGAATGAACCTTTTGGATCACCGCACCCATAACAGTGCGGTGCTCCTCGTCGATGGAGGCGTTGTTAAGCGCCTCCAGCAAATTGTCCGGTGCCTCCGGTTGGACGAAGGCTGCCTGCGTAGTAGGCGTGCCCTTCTTGCGAAGGCGCTGCCTACCGGTCTCTGGAACCGTTGATGGTTCCGGAGTAGTGTCCGGCCCAGAGCCGGACTTGGATCCCTCCGGGGCTTTACCCCCTTTGGGCCTGGAGTCCGGGAGGTCGCCTTGCGACGCCTCCAGGACCACCTCCTCCTGGTTTAGTCCCTTTCGGGACTCCACCTCGGCGTCATCCGTAGGGAGAGGGGAGGAGGCCGTCGGAAGTGAAGCACTATTCACATCCGACGAATCCAAGGAGCCGCTCGTCGAATCGTTGAGCTGAGCCTTGGGCGGACTGCATGATCAAATTCGGCGTCAGAAAATGCCAAATAATGGAGGAGCGCCATAAGTCATTCGGATATCCGGATGCTTACGATTTTGCCAGGGGCTTGACCCTGGATGGCCATTCCTCCCCGCCGTCTTCGGCATCGGAGGTGTAGTCCGGAAGGTGGGTTCTCCCCTTCTTGGACCCTCCGGCCTCCCCAGTTGGGGCGGCCTTCCTTTTCTTTCCTTCCCCCGTTGGAGGGGGAGAGGCTTCTTCTTCATCCTCCTCGTCCTCAGAGGCGGAGGGTGCTTCGGGGTTGTCCAGCGACGAATCCGACACCACCAAGCGCCGGGAACTCTTTCGAGTCCCCGTGGCCTTCTTCTTGGCCTTCTTCTCCTGCACCACGTGAGGTGCCGGAAGCAGTAGCTTCGTCAAGCGAGCGTCCGCTGGGTCTTCGGGCATGGGAGCCGGACAGTTGATCTGTCCGGCCTTCTTCTGCCAGTCCTGTTAAAGAGATGGGGGTTTAGGTCCCGCATAGAATCAAATCTATGAAAAACAAATACCTCGTAATGGGAAAATTAAGCTAACCGCGCTGGCTTGGCGCTTGGCGCAGAATCCGCGATCCTCGGTGACGGGAGGGGAGACCCCGGAGCTCTTGAATAGCACCTTCCAGGCATCCTCGTGCTTTGTGTCGAAGAGCCGGCACAGAGTCTGGTGCTGGGCCGGGTCGAACTCCCACAAGCTGAAAGCCTGTCGTTGACAGGGGAGAATCCGGCAGAAGAGCATGACCTGGACTACGGTGACAAGTTTAACCTTCCTGCCGATCAGGTCTTTGATGCAGGTTTGAAGTCCGGTCACTTCCGCCGAATTACCCCACAACAGTCCCATCTCTTTCCAAATGTGAGCCGTGTGGGGATGCTAGATCAGAATTTGGGGGCCGCTGCCCATTCAGGGTCACGTGGCTCGGTGATATAGAACCACCCCGATTGCCACCCTTTGATGGTCTCTACGAAGGCGCCCTTGAGCCATGTAACGTTGGCTATCTTGCCCACAATGCCACCTCCGCACTCCGCTTGGCGGCCACCCACGACCTTCGGCTTGACGCTGAAGATCTTCAGCCATAGGCCAAAATGAGGCTGGATGCGGAGGAAGGCCTCGCACACGACGATGGATGCCGAGATGTTGAGGATGAAGTTCAGGGCCAGATCATGGAAATCTAGGCCGTAGTAGAACATGAGCCCCCGGACGAACGGGTGGAGAGGAAAGCCCAGTCCGCGGAGAAAATGGGGGAGAAATACAACCCTCTCATGGGGCCTCGGGGTGGGGATGAGTTGCCCCTCATCTGGAAGCCGGTGCGCGATGTTGTCAGACAAGTATCCGGCCTTCCTCAGCTTTTTGATTTGCCCCTCCGTAACGGAGGAGGCCATCCATCTACCTCCCGCTCCGGACATGATTAGAGAAGGTTGAGGTGGGAAGTGCGGACTTGGGCGCTGGAGCTCGAGTGCGCAGGGATGGATAAGCAAAGGAGGAAGAAGGCGTAAATGGAAAGGGTAGATTCTTATCCCCTTATATGGGCGGCCGAAACTACGAGCCCCCACCGGCCTAATAAAACTCGCTTATCTCCCAAGCGCCGCGGTTAATGGCGCGGTTGGGTTACCCACGCCCGTATTGATGAGAATCCCAGAATAAGGGGACACGGTCTCTGCTTTAACAAGACGTGCCAAGGAAACCGCCTCGCTAAACGCGCTGAGGTGGAACAGTAAGATGATTCGAATAAAGGCTTGACCGTGGCGTGATGTCACGCTGCGGAATACGTCCGCAGATTAGATTTGTGCGGATATTATTCTCTCTACGGTGGTATGTGGAACTTATTTTTGCAGAGCCGGACACTATCCTTGTGTTCAACATCTTCTATGAAGTATTCGGAGGAGGAACCCGCCTTGCAATGTCGAAGACAATTTTCACGCCGGACTCGTCGTCATTGAAGCCTGGTTCCGGGGCTACTGAGGGAGTCCTGGATTAGGGGGTGTCCGGATGGCCGGACTATGACCTTTGGCCGGACTCCCGGACTATGAAGATACAAGATTGAAGACTCCGTCCCATGTCCGGATGGGACTTCCCTTGGCGTGGAAGGCAAGGTTGGCAATACGATATGAAGATCTCCTCCCATTGTAACCGACTCTGTGTAACCCTAGCCTTCTCCGGTGTCTATATAAACCGAAGAGTTTTAGTCCGTAGGACGAACAACAATCATACCATAGGCTAGCTTCTAGGGTTTAGCCTCTCTGATCTCGTGGTAGATCCACTCTTGTACTACACATATCATCAATATTAATCAAGCAGGAGTAGGGTTTTACCTCCATCGAGAGGGCCCGAACCTAGGTAAAAACATTGTGTCCCTTGTCTCCTGTTACCATCCGCCTAGATGCATAGTTCGGGACCCCCTACCCGAGATCCACCGGTTTTGACACCGACAGCGGTACACTCACAGCACTCCTGTCCGGTCGCATTGCACCCCACACACGTTCGGTCCTGCACACGGCTCACGCAAAATGGAATGCGCTTCGGCTTGCCTCTTCACTGACACGTGGGACTGCACTTGGAGAAACCGACCATGCGCCAAACTCCCCCCGCCCACCGCGCAAAAATCCTCCCCCCACCCAAAAATTCCCCCCAAAACCGATTCAACCGCCCTTTGGCCAACTAGCCAATAATATTCTCAAACCCCCCTCACCCCCCTCCACCCCATTCGCTCCGCCAAAGCCGCCCTCCCCGCCGCGCCGATACATCGGCGCCGCAGTTTGTCGAGGGGGCGCACGACGATCCTCTCGCTCCCACAGTACGGTCTCGTAGACTGCCGTCCTCTAGTCGCGTCGCCACCGCTGGCTATGTTCTTGTGGAGGCACACGGCGGTCAGCTTCTCCCACGGTATGCGCATTCTAGACTGAGGCCCGTTTCATGTCAGTGTAGCGATGAATCTTACCTGATAGACGCTGTTAATCTCACTGTTTGCTGAAGTAGTTTACAATCAATATGCTCTGCTTAAAAAGCTTCCTTGCCCTGTTTTGCACTCAATCTGCTTAGCTGAGATGGCATGCCAAGGCCGATTAGTTGCTAAAATATCCTGCCATATATTTATTGTGACGTAGATTGCCATGGTCTAGTAGCCAATCTGTTAGGGGAAATAGCTCTACACCGTTTTATACTCGATCTTTGTTGCTGCGACGGCCTTCAATAGTTCGATGGCTGTGTGCTCGGCCTCATTGACTACTAAAATAGCCTGCCATAATTTAGCACTCAAATCTGTTTGCTGAATTAGCTTTACATATATTCGTTACTTAGATCTGCTCGTCCAAATATCTTGCCATAGCTTTAGACATCGACCTAGGTATTTTTTTTCTGGACTTCATAAAAAAGCATATATATTTTTCCTATAATATCTAGTAGAAGAACTAATTTGTATGTCTAACAGATGGACATGACTTGAATAACTTCTGCTCAAAGGTTCTCTGCTGCATATGTCGAGGGGGTTGAAAACTTCATGAACTTTATCAGAGCTGAGTACGGCGGTCCGAAATCTGATGTGCTCTGCTTGTGTAGCAGTTGTATGAATTCAGTTACAAGACCCCAGTCAACTATGCAAATTCATCTACACTTGTATGGGATGTCGGTCACATATACTAGGTGGGTTCATCATGGTGAAACTGTGAACGCTAGTGTTATTGACTACATGGAAGCAGCAGATCACCATCTTGATCTGCCCGATGCTCAGGTGGAAGAGGAGGAGGAGGTGGTGGTGGCGGAGCCAGTGATTTTCATCAACATTGAAACAATGCTACGAAATGCTCATGCATTCCGTGAACTTTCACCTGCAGAAGAAAAACGGTGGGCCCACATGTTGGAACAATGCAATGTGGCTATCACCCCAAGAAATAACCTATCAGTATTCTCAGCTATGGTCACCTTTCTTTAGGTGAAGACATCTGAGTGGATGACCAACAAATCATTCGATGCGATGTTGGTTGTTTTCCGCAAATCTTTCCCAGATGCGTCTGAGCTGCCACACACCTACAGTAAAATGAAGAATTTCCTTCGTGTAGTTGGAATTGGATATGATATGATCCATGTTTGTAAGAATAATTGTGTTATGTTCCGGAAGGATTATGCCAACTTAACTGAATGCCCGAAATGCAAATCATCAAGATGGAAAGATGGCGATGTTGTGAAGAGGATTCCTCATAATGTTCTGAGACATTTTCCAATTATACCAAGATTGCAGAGGTTGTTTCATGATGCTGAAACAAGAGACGATGTACTATGGCATTCTAGGAACCAGGAGTACAGAGATCAGAATGTAATGAGCCATCCATCTCATGGTAGTGAGTGGAAAAGCTTCAATCATAAACACAAAAAGTTTGTTGCTGACCCGAGAAACATTAGACTTGGCTTAGCTTCAGATGGATTTAACCCATTTGGCCACCAAAGCGCCACATATAGCATGTGGCCAGTGCTTGTTATCCCTTACATCATGCCTCCAGTTTTCTGCACCAAAGAGTCAAACTACATGATGGCCTTGCACATCCCAGGTCCAAAAAGTCCCGGAAAGGATTTTGATTTGTTCCTGGAGCCTCTTGTGGAGGAACTTCAACAGCTATAGAGGGGTGTTCTCACTCCAGACCTATTAGCAGCCCACCAGCTGATTTCTTTTTGCATGCTGTTATAATTTGGTGCATCCAAGATTATCCGGCTTTGGGCACTATGTCAGGGCGAACGACACATGGTTACAATGCATGTGTTCGTTGTGACAGGAATCTGCTGTCATACGCAATACTTAGCAAGATTGGTTACATTGGACACCACCGTTTCCTTGCCAAGGACAAGCCGCATCCTAGAAAATACCGAAGACATGTGTTCAATGCAAATCATGAAAACCGTGATGCGCCAAAGAGGCTCACCGCCGATGAATTGCAAGGGGAATTAGAGAAGGTCAGGCACATTACACCAGGAAACCATCCTGGTAATAGTAGCGGGAAAAGGAAGTGTGGCAGAGCAGAAGAGAGATTATTGTTTACCTGCAGGTCCACTTTGTGGGACTTGGAGTATTGGAAAGATTTGGATCTGCGGCATAATCTTGATGTGATGCACATCGAGAAAAATATATGTGACGGCATTATCGGCACACTTCTTAATATTGAAGGCAAGATGAAAGATACATTAAAATCTAGGATTGATTTGACATACCTGGGTATCAGACATGATTTGCAGGTGCAAGATGAAGGTAAACCATGGGATATGGCACCAGCTGTGTATGTCTTGGACAAGGTAAAAAGAAAACAATTCTACGAGGTCCTGTCACTGTGTGATTCCCACATGGATTTGCTTCCAACCCTGAAAGGAGAGTCAGTGCAAATGGAAACAAGGTACAAGGGTTGAAAATGCATGAATACCACATCCTACTTCAAAGGGTTTTACCTGTTATCCTTAGAGGATTGGGCCGCCCTGACTTATACGGGGCAGTTGCAGAGTTGGGACAATTCTTCAGGGAACTCTGCAGTAGAAATATCAGGATAGATGCCCGGAGCGTCTTAGAGATAAGATACCAACTATCCTATGCGACCTTGAGAAGATATCATCCAGCCTTCTTTGATGTGATGGTGCATTTGGCTGTTCATCTACCTGATGAGGCACTACTTAGAGGTCTAGTATAGTATGGCTAGATGTACCCTATTGAAAGGCGGCTAGGCACTTTCAAGGGCTATGTTAGGAACAGAGCTAGACCTGAGGGTTCCATTGCAGAGGCCTACATTGCTACAGAAGCGTTGACATTCTGCTCAAAATACATTGAAACAGCTGATCAACTTAGCAAAGAGGTGGGTGAAGATAATCCCGGGCTCAATGTTTTCGATTATTCTGTTCGAGTTACAGGGAAGAGTCAACAAGAGGAAAAACCTAAAGATTTGGACAAAATGGTTTGGTATGTGTTGAATAACTGTCCTGAGATACTACCTTATATCAAGTAAGTGCAGTACTTCAGCTTAAGTGCAGTACTTCAGCTTATACATCGTAATCTACCAAACTTGCAGCACATTCTTATATATTTAGATGTTTGACGCGATCACTATGTTGTGCATCATCTACAAAAAGGAGTTGCTGCCGCACAATCCAAGAAACATTGACAAACTGGTTATGGCGGGATTTGTGAAATGGTTCAAGAGCCATGTAAGCTTTCGAATTGGATTATCAGTTTTTTTAATATATTGAGTACATAAGATGATCATCTTGTCTATTTTCTAACCATAGGTTAAGAAGATGCGGGAGGATGGGCAGATAGTTGATGATGCCCTTTACTCACTAGCAATGGGTCCTGAAACTCGGGTAAGACATTATGAATCTTGCGTTGTTGGAGATGTGTGCTACAACACCCTTGCACGAGACGAAGGCAGGAAGACACAAAACAGTGCCATCATGAGCATGGATACGTATGACAAAGAGACAACTGAAATGTATGCTAACATAACAGACATTGTTCAGTTGCAGTGTATCTCCAGTTTCGAGAATCATCGGTGTGTGGTTCTGTTATGCTGTCGTTGGTATAACCTGTTTTCCAGGATCACAAAACCCAGAGCTGATGATTATTTCAAATCCATCAATGTCAAGGCGGCGTACCGGACCAACGAGCCTTTTATTTTGGCAAATCAAGCAACACAAATATTTTTCTTGGAAGACACATTTGCACGTAGAGATGACTGGAGACTATTGCAAAGGTTTGAGCAGAGGAATTCGTTTAATGAAGTTGCACGACAAGATGATGCTTACATTGCTCCTAATGTACAAGATAACACAGATGTTCCTAATATCTTTGAGAACCATCACGTTAATGACGTCGGCGAAAAGATTGCCTGTCGTGTTGTGGACATACAAGAGTTGATCAAGAAGAAGCCAATGTTCAAGGACGTTGAGGACGAAGAAGAAGATGACACCATGGGGAATTACGATTCAGACTGAAACATATGGCGCAGATGTTGACGATGCTGCTGCGGATGATGAGTACATTGCTTCTGTCGTATTTGCCTGTCAGAAGACGTTTTTTATCTACTATGTGAAATTGTGTTTGCTATGACAACTGAAACCTGATGAACATGTTGTTTAGTATTTTGCTATGAGAACATCACTTGTCATGTATGCTGATTTGTGTTTGGTGATTGTATGAGGACTAAAACATGATGACATTGTTGTTTAGTTGTACTCATATTTGGCTGTGAAACTTGAATTTGATGACATACTTTGCTGTTGGACTGCAATTTGCTCGACGTCTTCGAATGAGAACAAAGCTGACCCGACAGGGCCTCTGCTATTTATTTATTTATGATCAAAAGGGGATACCCCCTGATTTCCATTAATAGAAATCATTAGATGTTCACAACACTACGCCTAGCCTGCTACACATGTTTCATTCATTACTAGTTTCAGCAAAGTGCTAATGTCATAGCCACTAAATACATCACGAGTGCTACATACACTGCAAATAAAGAGACAATCAACCTACAGAGCACATCGATTTTGCCCATTATCTTCACAAGCTCTTTCATCTCCTCATTGTTGTCAATGCCGTTCTGCAGCTGTTGCTTGGCCATGATCATAGGAACTACATCTTTAACCTTCTGCTCTGCATCTTCCTCTTCTGTCATTCCTTCAGTTACTTGTCCAACACCCCAACCTGCTGGTATTGGGATTCCTCGGCTAACCAAATAATCAGCATAGTTGCATTCCCCCACATCAGCAACTTCCTAGAAATACAAATCACATGAATCTTCCCTTTTCTGCACGAATCAAATTGGAAGATCATCAACCAAACTATTAAAAAATCAGCAACTGAAAGCAGCAGAACAACACTTAAACATATTATTACCCCATGATTCGTGCATTTGTAGAAGACTCGTCCAGGGTTGAGGATTGTGGTTGAGACGCGACGGATGACTCTGCATGATTTGCAGCAGTGGCACCACACCGATGGCAGTGGGTTGCGATGAGCAATCAGCTGCGGTGCGCGTGCTGGTGGGGGTGTGATGAGACCCATAGGTGATGGTACGGGTGGCGACTTGGCGCATATCTTGTTGATGCCTGCTGAAGAGCAGGTGGACAAGCAGCCAGCGGACATGGTTGCTACGGCCAGAGCTTCTGATGCTAGGCAGAGTAAGTAGAGAAGAGGAGAAGCGAACGTTGGATTTATCAGTTTCATTACTTGCAGAGTAGCATAGCACATATATAGTCATAGTCTAGGTTTGGATTCAAACCAGCTATAGGAGCACGTCTCTCTTTTTTCTAAAACTCGGCAACATCTCTTTATTGGTACACTAGCTTGTTCTGTATGCCTACCCAAGTCTTTGATTTTCTTTCCCTTTTTTTGCGAGTAAGGGAGGACAAAATTGAGAGTTCCTGGGACTCGAACCCAAGACCTCTCGGTTGAAAACCAAGGGTGCTAGTCACTTATGTGGTGAACGTTCCTTGTGAGGAGGACGGCAGATGAGCGCATTTTCCTTGCAGTTTTAGTTGCGACACAAGATCGAACGGTCACAGTTTCGGGAATGTTATCAGGCCAACGAGCCCAGTTTTTCTTTTCTTCCTATATATAAAAAATTATGCTACTTGGTGTCAGCTTAGTCAACAAACGATTATGCCAACCTTGACCGTTGGATTGACATTCAACATCTATCGTGTTTCTTCAGTCTCTTCTTCCTCGAGCTGCCAAAGGCAAACCAGCGCCGGCGGGACCGCTTGCTCCCGCCTCCCATGGCTGGCTGTGCTGTCGCGCACGCATCATGGCCACATTGCACCCTAAAACACTGCGCATCTTCCCCGGCTCCTGTTCGTTCCCATCTGAGGCCTCACCATCGTCCTCCGCGTAGGTTCGCTCGCCGCGGCGCCGCCCTCCAGTGTTGTCAACATGGTCAACAAGCGAGAGGAATAAGGAGATGACTGTACATGGTGAGGATGACAGTAGGGACCCAGCAGTGCGCGCAGTAATTTTGTTTTTTTGGGATGGAGAAGGGTATCAACTGGGTTGTGCGGGACCCATGGCACGTCTAGCCCAGGCTTTTGTTTCATATGTTTAGCACATGACCAGCCCAGTTTGTTTTTTTCCTTTCTCAAAATGGCTAGCCAGCTATTTTGTTTTTTGCAAAATAACCAAAGTAGGACTACTTGCTTTTCTACGCCCTCCTGGGCTAGAAATCTTTCAAGATGAGGAGGGATGCATGTTCCCCAGAAAATGGGCTATAAGTAATAAGAAATGGGCTATAAGTAATAATAAATGGGCTGTAAAATGAAAAAATACAGTAAACAGGCAATTAGTTCCAAAATATTGTTTTCTTTTGGATTTTGATATTTTAAATTTCATTATTTTTGTGCGGGTAAAATTTCATTGAATTTAAATTAAGGTATATTTAGATTTAAAATTAATTTGAATCTGGCTAGAAATTTTAGGCTGTATGTTGTTTGGGACAGATTTGGAGGCTGACTTGTGGGTCTACTAGGTTGACTTGTGGCTTTGTCAACTTAGTCCACGAATGATTCTAGCAGCAGTGACCGTTGGACGTTAATCCAACAGCCGTGCTGCTTCTTCAATATCTGATCTTCTTGCTCCAGCCACACAAACCAGTGCCGGTGGGACTGCCTGCTCCCGCCTCCCATGGCCGGCTGTGCTGCCGCACAGGCCGCACCGCCCCACCCTACTTCATTGCTGGCCAGGCTAGTCCTCTACTCACCCACACCACCTGTTATTTTCCGGCGACGATAGCCGAACCAGTAAACCCTCGTACTCCCCACCGCGTGGGCAACCATTGCCGAGTCTTCCCGGCTCTATGTCGTTCCCTTCCTAGGCCTCACCATCGTCCACCGCCATGGTGCTCTCGGCACGGCCTGGTCAACGTGGTCAATGAACGACATCCATCGGACGTGGACTGTACATGGAGAGGCTGACAGCTGGGTCCACGACCGCACACAAGGAAATGCCTCCTTATTACGCGCAAAATAATGATTCCTCCACCTAACAGCTGGGACCCACCGGAAGGGCCTCTGTATTTCATGAAAAAACTTTCCCCCCACTGCCAGGTCGAACCCACCAGCTATATCTTCGTAGCAAGGAAGTGCCTCCTTATTACACACAAAAAAAATGAATACCCCCCTGCTAGCTCAGACCCACCATAGTGGGAGGATGACTTGTGGGCCAACTAAGTTGACGTGGACGGAGGGCTTTGTCAACTTAGTCAATATGAACGATTCTAGCTCTAGTGATAGTATGATGTCCATCCAACGACCATAGTGCTTCTTCAACCTCTGGTCTTCTTGCTCCAGCCGCCCAAACCAGCGTCGGTCGTGCCGCGTGCTCCTGCCTCCCGTGGCTGGCAGTGATGCATGTGGAGGCCTCACCACCCCCTACTACTCCCACTGCTGACCAGGCCATCCCTCTACTCACCTACACCACCTGTTATTCTGAAGCGACGACAGCCTCACACCGGAGCCGAACCAGTGAACCCTCGTACTCCCCTCCGCGCGGGCTTCCGCTGATGCATCTTCCCCAGCTCCGCGTCTTCCCCTTCCTAGGCCTCGCCATCGTCCACCGCCCTAGTGTTCACGGCGCGGCGTGGTCAACATGGTCAAGGAACAACTTCCATCGGAAGAGTACTGTACGTGGAGAGACTAACAGCTGGGTCCATGGTAGCCGCAAGGAAGTGCCTCCTTATTACGCGCAAAATAATTATTCCTCCACCTGACAGCAGGGACCCACCGAACGGGCCACAGTATTTCGTGAAAAAAACATTCCCCCCTGACTTCTGGGACCCACCAGCTAAATCTTCGCACGCAAGGAAGTGCGTCCGGGCAAAAAAAATGATTCGCCCCCTGACTACTAGGACCCACCAGCTACATCTTTGCACGCAAGGAAGTGCCTAACAGTCGAGACCCACCTGGTCAAAGCGTACGTAGCATTGTCATTCTGGTCGCAAACATGTATGTACATACTGGTCGATGTAGAGACGCGCGCGTGTCTTAGTAGAGGCGTGCACGTGTCATAGTAGAGGCGCGCACGTAGCATGTACACGTACGTACAACGGCCAGGGTGCAAGAAAGAAAATACGGCCACGTATGTACATACGGGCGGGGTCTCGAACTCCTACTCACACATACGTACGGCTAGGGCTCGTGTACATGGCTGGGTCGGAACGGAGAAACTGCGTCGTCGTCGTGTTCATGGGGAGGCAACGGAAGGCGTCGTGTTCATTGGGAGGAAATGGAACGCGTGGGAGCCAACCTGCTTGGACGGAACAAGCGATGGAAACGAGGCATGGCGTACCGCGGAACGGAGGAAACGACCTTGTGTTCGACCGGCCACATTCAAAACGGGATCATTTTCATCGAAAGGGGTCTGGCGTACCGCAAAATGGAGGAAACGGACCTCCTACGGTCGAAATGGGGTCCTGTTGATCGGGAGGGGTGTGGCGTACCGCAAAACGGACGAAACGGACTTGTGTTGGAGTGCTATGGTCGAAACGGGGGTCCTGTTCATCGGGAGGGGTGTGGCGTACCGCAAAACGGGACTCCACGGGATACTGTTCATCTCCACCGTCGACCTCCTCCAGCCTCCACGGGCTACTGTTCATCCACCATCGACCTCCTCCAGCCTCCACCTATGACTATTCATCCACGGGCTCCTGTTCATCCAGCGTCCACCGCACGCTACTCCATCGACTATTGTTCAACCACCCCTCTCCACGGGCTCCTGTTCAACCACCCCTCCACGGGCTACAGTTCATCCACCCCTCCACCATCTACTGTTCATCCAGCCCTCCATGGGGTCGTCTTGTTCATCCAGCCCTCCACGGGGTCCTATTCATCTAGCCCCAACTGGCTCGATCAATCGGGGTCCTATTCATCCAGAGGCAATACCACGGGGGTCCTGTTCATCCACCCCCCCCACAACGCTCACTGTTCATCCAAACCCCCCTGCAACGCTCCCTATTCATCTAGAGGCAGCATCGACCAGCTTCAGTTAGCAGCAGTAGTGAAGGAATCGCTCGATCGCTCGCGTTCAGTAACGCGTAGCCTGCAGTGCAATCGCTCGGGTTAAGTTAGAGCCCAACACATCACACACACGCGCGTACGTGTACGAGAGAAACGCGCATCTCTCGGCCCCCGACCACCCACCATAACCGGGAACTCCCCTAAATTTTCCTCGCCCTTGCTTCTACCACGGTTTTTCCATCATGGACGGCCCAAAGAATGTCATGCAGCTGCGTCTCCAGCCCGCCCAGGACGAAAAGCCCATTTTATGTCATGATTTCTTTTCATAGAAGTAGGAGCTCACCACATCTATGATGATACCGGGTTTTGTCACAATTATCATCATAGAAGTGTCATAAGTATGACAGAAAAAAAATTTGTTCGGCCGAAAATGTCACGGATGTGTCTTTTTTTTGTAGTAAACGGAGAAATCATCCATGAATACCTCACAAATCTTTTCACAAAAGTCAGAGAATATAGCCATCATGCATCTTTGAAAGGTAGCAGGTGCATTACATAAACCAAAAGTCATACGTCTATAAGCAAAAGTACCAAAAGGGCAAGTAAAAATAGTCTTTGCTTGATCATCCGTTGACCCAGGTATTTGAGAGAAACCAGAGTAACCATCTAGAAAGCAAAAATGTGTATGTTTGGATAGTATTTCTAGCATTTGATCAATAAAAGGTAAAGGGTAATGATCTTTCTTAGTAGCTTTATTTAATTTACGAAAATCAATTACCATCCTATAACCTGTAATAATCGGGGTCAATTCATCTTTATCATTAGGAACTACAGTAATACCTCCCCTCTTAGGGACGCAATGGACATGAGTTACCCACTCACTATCAGCAACGGGATAAATTATACCAGCCTCAAGGAGCTTTAGTATTTCCTTCCGTACCACTTCTTTCATCTTAGGGTTTAACTGTCATTGATGATCTCTAACTGGTTTGGCGTCTTCATCCATTTTTATTGTGTGTTGGAATAGAGTGGGACTAATGCCCTTAAGATCATGAAGAGTATATCCAATAGCAACACGGTGCTTCTTCAGAGTTCTAAATAATCTTTCGTCTTCTTGCTCTGAAAGGTTAGCACTAATAATAATAGGATATATCTTATTTTCATCAAGATAAGCATATTTAAGAGTATCAGGTTATGGTTTAAGCTCAAACACGGGATCGCCCTTGGATGGAGGGGGGTCCCCTAGGATTTCAACAGGTAAGTTGTGTTTCAAAATAGGACCCTGTTTAAAGAATACTTCATCTATCTCCCTTCTTTCATTCATAAACATATCATTTTCATGGTCTAGCAAATATTGTTCTAAAGGATCAGTAGGAGGCACGACAATAGAAGCAAGACCAATAATTTCATCCTTACTAGGCAATTCTTTATCATGGGGTTGTCTACGGAACTTAGCAAAATTAAACTCATGTTTCATATCCCCCAAGCCAATTGTAACAAAATCTCTTTCACAATCAGTCTTAGCATTAACAGTATGTCAGGACCCCGACTCAATGCCACATCGATCTAGCATGTAACACCTCATATCACTTTGCGGCCTCATGCACGGTATTCCCACGGGTGTCGCCTTACCTTAGCCCGGGACCGTTTGCGCCTTTTGGCACACGTATATGACAGTGTCGCTAGCATCCATATGATAAGGAGCCCGGGCTGACATGGCTAGTCGTAAACCCAAAGTGGCACAGACTTACAGGGACAGGCATCCATGACCCAGCATCGAACGTGTCGGTCATCAGCGAGTGAATCCAGGCTGTAGCACTGGGCTAGCAGGACTCCGGTGAACCGGGCTGTAGCGGGCTAACAGGACTCCGGTATTCATCGCGTGACATTTCCCCGAAGGGACAGACACAGGAACGAAGAAGGACACATGCCAGCCAGCCTAAGTGTCCCGGAGCAGTAGCAAGCTACCATGGCTCGGTGGAAACACTAGGAGACATTTCCCGGTAAGAGAGGCTACCAAGGATAAGCAACTAGGTTGTCAGATCCCACACATACCAAGCATTTCAATAACCTACACACAATATGCTCGATATGTGCAAATACAACATGGCATCACAACATGACTCTACAACTCAAGTATTTTAATCAATAGGCTCCGAGGAGCGATATATTACAAACATGGGTCTCACGACCCAACAATCAGAGCATACAAGTCAAAGCACAAGCGGAAGCTATCATGTCTGGGTACAGACATCTATAAATGAAAAAGGCCGAGAAGCCTGACTATCTATCAGATCCTGCCGAGGGCACAAGATCGTAGCTGAGGTAACAAGCTAAACGTCGAAGTCCACGTGGAACTACTAGTGAGACTGAAGTCTCTCTGCAAAAACATAAAATAGGCAAACATGAGTACAAATGTACCCAGCAAGACTTACATCAGAACTAACTACATATGCATCATTTTCAACAAAGGGATGGTGGGGTTTAACTACAGCAAGCCAGCTTTGACTCGGTGGCTATCCTAAACTACGACTGCAAGCGACTCTTTGAGGTGGCGCACACGAGTCCACATATTCACCATATCAATACACCACTATGGATCCGCTCCCGTCTCCCTACGAGAACGCCATCCATAGCACTCACGCTTATCTTGCGCATTTTAAAGTATCCACTTTCACTTGTCTATGAACTGATATAAGCAACCCAGAAGTCCTTTTCCGCGGACACGGCTATTCGAATAGATGATGTTAACCCTGCAGGGGTGTACTTCTTCATACATGTTTCCACCACTTAGCGTCTGCACACGACATGTGCTCGGCAGACTTCAAGCGAAAGCCGACGTGGGTGTAGACCACGACCTACCTAAACACCTAAGTCTCTAGTCCAGGTTTATCGCCTATTCGGGTTCCATCCATGAGGAGATCCGGCCGGAGTTTCGCTCACAGCCCCAAACGATGTGAACAGGGTTCCGTGACACCAAACGGGCGCCCGGTATACCCGGCCACGTGCCTACCGCATCACAGCCCACCCCTACGGTCAGCGCTGTCCACGGCCTCCAGCATACTACAAACACCAGAAACTACTTGCAACTCCTGGACAGAGGACTAGGGTGAATAAGAAGTCGAGCGGGGTCATATTTCAGGGCCCAAGGTATGGTAGTAGCTGAATCATGGATCACAAACACAGAACTCAGTTCCTGAGGACGGCTGCAATGAGACAACCCACCATGTACTCCTACATGGCCTCTCACCGCTACCTTTACCAAATCGTGTTCACACACTTAGCTCACACACAGTAGGACATGTTCACATGCCTCTGATTCATCCCCGATGAATCAGACCTGACTCAACTCTAAGCAGTAGCAGGCATGACAAACAAGCATGAATGAGTAGGCACAACAGGGCTCAAACAATTCCTACTCATACTAGTGGGTTTCATCTATTTACTGTGGAATGACAGGTCATGCAAGGATAAAGGGGTTCAGCTACCGCAGCAAGTAACAGATGAATCGTTGTTGTCCTAATGCAGTAAAAGAGAGCAGGAGCGAGAGAGTAGGATTGTATCGGAATGAACAAGGGGGTTTTGCTTGCCTGGCACTTCTGAAGATAACATTGAGTCTTCATCAGTGTCAACGATCACATCATCGGTATCACGTCTATCGAGAGGGGACAAATACCGGCAACACAGAAGGGAACACAATCAATGCAATGCACAATATGATGCATGATCATGACATGGCAAAATGAATATGTTTTGGGCTAATGCATCTAGCAACAAGTTAAGCGGGGTTGGTTTGAATACAAGGTTCAAATTCAAACTCCATATGTGATTATTTAAATGCCCGTTAATTGATTTGTGCTAAACAGCAGCTATAAGTTGTTCTAACATGCATGAAAATGGTACAGATGGATTCCTTGAATTTTTCTGATAATTTTTCATATATAATTTATTTAATTTGGAGCTACGGTTGAATTTCTATGAATTTTAGAAGTTTTAGGCATTTTCTGAATTTTCCTGATTAAATTAAATCCAGAAAGCATTACTGCGTCAGCATGACGTTGGCATGACGTCAGCAAGTCAACAGGGGCCGGCTCGGGTCAAACCTGACGTGTGGGGTCCACACGTCAGTGACACAGGGGCTAATCCCGCGTTGACCCGGGCTTTGACCCACTACGGGGCCCACTGTCAGTGGCTGTGGGGGGGTGTTTAGGCGTCATTAGTGCTAATTAGGCGTGCCACGTCGGCAGTCGCCGGAGTGTCGCCGGCGACGACCACGGCCGACAGCGGAGGTGCACCGTGCGCTCGCTACGGAGCACCATTTGACGTGCGGTTTGCTCCTACGGGTTCCTGGGAGGAAGGCGCATCTAAAGAGGTAAGTGACAGCAGCTGGGGTGGCCGGAGCTGCCGGCGGCGAGCTCCTTTGCGGCTGCCGGAGTTCGGGCAATCTCGGGGTCGGGGTTAGGGAGCACGGCAGGAGGATCTGGGGCGTGCTATGGACTCCTGAGATCACGGTGAGCACGACAGTGGCCTCGGATACGAGCTGGGGTGGCTGTGGCCACAGCCACGCCATGGCCGGCGGCGAGAGATTCTCGGGCAAAGTGGTGGGGCTAGCTAGAGAGGGAGGTGGGGCACGGGAAGAGGGGGAACCAGCACAGGAGCTCACAGCGGGTGCAGTGGTGGCCTCGGCGAGCTCGGGGAGGCACCGGAGCCGACGAATTTGACGAAGACGGCCGGCGGGTCCGAGGTAGAAGACGACGTCGATGGCGGCGATGCGGCACGTCCGGGGCCTCGTGGCTCGTTGAGGAGGTAGAGGGAGGACCTGCGGAGCTTCCTGGGGCGTCGGTGAGGCTAGGGGTGGCCGGTGGCCATGGGTACGGCGACGATGGCGGCGAGCTCCGCTCGGTGCTGTGCGCGAGAGGGAAACAGAGGAGGGAATGGGGTCCAGGGGGAGAGAGGGGAGGTGCAGGGGGCGAGGGCGTCTCCGTGGCGTGAGGGGGAGGCTCGGGAACGCCTCGGTGGAAGCAGGAGGTGGCCGAGGCGGCATCGGCGCTCGCCACCGAGCTGCTTCGGTGCGAGGGGAGGAAGAAGACAAGGGGGAGGAGGTGGGCTGGGCCGGCCAGGTGGGGGGGGGGATCTGGACCGGCTACAGGTAAGTGGCCCATGTACTTCCTTCTCTCTCTCTCTTTTATTTCTATTTCAGTTCTGTTTTCTTTTTTTTAATTCTTTTGCCACTGTTTTGAATTAAAATAATAATTCAAACAATGCCAAAGCTCCTCTGAATATTTTATATTGCTAGATGGACTTCTCCAAAAGCTTATAAAATATTTCAGGGGGTATTTGAAATTATATTCTAATTATATGAATATAATTCAAATTCAAATAGCTAATGAATTAAATCCAAAGTCCCAAAAATAAATCCTTAAAAATGTTCAATATTTTGGTTGGGACCAGAACCCTTACCAAAAATTATCAAACATTTAAGAAGAGCCTTTTGGAGCAATGAATGAGATTTCTAGGGTTTTTGCCCCTCTTTTATCTAGGGTTTTGAGGCTTCCAATATTCCTCAATTCAAGTTTCAAAAATATAGACATGATGCACACATGAAGCTAGCCTAGAGCAATGCCAGGAACTAGGGATGTGACAACTCACCCCCACTAAACAAGAATCTCGTCTCGAGATTCAAGCGTAGGGTAGGATGAAGGGGAAACGCAAACTAGTATAATCTTCACGATCCAGGGTGCACTTCAAATGAACGTTGATTTGAACACCATTATTGTCTTGAAGTCTTGCTCTGAGAAATCCTGTCAACATGACATGGAGGGAAGAAGGAGACTCTAGAAGGGTCGATCTTCTCGAAGATCGAACAACTCAGGATTAACTCACGGAATGAGACATAGCAACATCTCTCGAGCTGAGAGATGAAGCACACCTCTAGAGAAATGGAGTGGAACAGATGACGAAGGTTCACTAGGTAGACAACGATTCCACACCTAAGAAGGTGGTGAACGGTTGTCAACGTAGCGAGGAGTTGAGTTGCCAGGATACCACGACGAAACATCCTGGAGGGGGGTGATTCGTAGATTATTATCTTAAGTGGCAAAAAGAATTACCTTTGATATAGAGATCGTTAAGACTCTCTATATCAGCCTAAGGCAAATCACAGCAATCGATTGGCGGGGTCGGTAGAATGGCATACTTGGACTTGGATGATGTGGATTACCTTGTTGAAGACAACGTAATGGATGAATTTGCTTATCACCGGAAATGGAAGAGACCCATGGTAGAATGGCACATTGGCGGTGCAAGCTAGGAACAAAATGCAAATGCTAGGAATGATTCTGGTAACTGGGGAAGAACCCAACAATAGGGAGTGAATTCACTGTTTGAAGAGGTCATAGCATTGCCGAGGAAACTGAGAGCAGACCCAGCTAGTGCCGATGATAACACGTAGTGCTTGTGCGTGCTCTCAAGAACTTGAGCATTTCCACAATCATCAAGATTCCACCAATATCCGAGTCAAGGATTCTGGCAACACAACTTGCTACCATGATGAATGGTGATGGAGGATGCAGATGCAAAGGAAGATAACACCTTCTCAGATTTCACCCTTGACGGGGCCAAGGAAATAAAATCTGGATGATCGACCGAGAGACATTTAGCACTCCGTTTCTAATGTTCTCCTTGATGTGCTAGCGTATCCCATTCATTGAAATGGTTTGGTATCTAGAACATCAAGTAAAGGTCGGACTTCGGGAACACAAAAATCCATAGGGGCAACTAGGGGGTAAACCCTACGAAATCCCTATGGGGGGGGTGGACAACTTCCTCAAACAAGATACTATAATAATAGGTCTACCGGATGGGTGTGTTGGCCACGACATCCACCTTACCGGTTATCGAGAGACCAATATTATAGTTCTTAGGGAAATGTTCCAACCATCATATCTGCCTGAGATTCAGCTCTGGTTGGTGTTAGGATATTCCAGGCTCATCGAGTCTTAGGAAGAAAAATGAAAGTTTGCAACACAAATCGACGAGATGACGTTGCGGGATTCTCGGGAGATGAACTACGATAGCAAGCTCCAAAACATGAGCTGGTTCTGCTACAAACATGTGAACACGTTGTCCCAGACAAGCATGCCCACCTGGTAGTCTTACAATAAAACACTACCGAGTTCTGGTTGGGAACCATCAGCGAGGATATCAAAGTTCTTTCATAAGTCCGGATTAGCTCTTATGAAGATAATCCTTCTCCTTGAACAAATCAGTCAGTGGCTTGGTGTGCTAGGGATACATATAGATTGAAGGTTGCAAGTCTTCAAATCACAGCATTCTTCGCACGTGTGCATGACTGATTTGGAATGATTCCAAAGAAAGCAACATTGACTTTCTCGAATCCACGGCGGCAACTTGCATCAGATGCACATGAATTAAAGGAAGTCACTACCTTCATCCAAACATATGCTTCATGAGCTAGCATGAACAAATGCTTTCAAAAATTTCCAACACTAGCTTAATGCTCAACAAAATCATGGAGGAGATAAGGATGTTGTCAATGGGCTCAACTACAATTCATCCGGGTTTCCTTTTAAAAGGAATTCCATAGTTAAGTGAACACGGTGATAGCATTGGTCAGACCCAAAGGATATAATGGTGTATGCTCGAGGGATCAACCACGAGTAAGACAACATTACGAACATCGTTGGTTCCGACTTGATTTGACGATAGCCCACACTCAAATCAAAGGATTGATAAGACAATAGGTCCAACAACTGATCACAAGGACCAATCGATGAAGATATCATCTTTCTTCAACACACACTACATAAGAATATCCCTTTGGAACGAACTAAGTCAGGCAAGCTTTTATCTTCCAACTCTCCAAGTTGTTGTCCAGCTTAACCAACTAGCTCAGGGATATCTAACACCGATTCTTGGAAAGAAGGTGGTTCTTAAGAAACCAACTTGATCACGGGCTCAACATAACGGTCAGGTGACGACCTGGTGATACTTCCGAGAAGACATTCAGAAAATCACGAACCACCGGTATGTTACTAAGCTCGAGAACAATCTCGCTTTTGAGGGCAAGACGATATAATCAAATGAGTGAGGACTTGACAAGATCCTAACTCATCAATCGAAGGGTGCACCAAAATAAGAACTAGGTAGCATGATAAGTCTTAGAAGGATGATTCAAAAACCAACATACTAAGAATGAAATTATTATCCTTTAACTACCAAGCAACAGAGTTGCTAGCAGTATTGATTTCACACATCACAATTCATTTGTCGGTATTCCGGTTGCATCAACACGAGGGCCGAGGAATGAACAGTGATGGCAAGAAGTATCACTGTACCAAGAGTTCATGGGATGGTGTGCAATTCCTATAACAATCTCGATATAAAATATGTAATACTCCAAGGTAGAGCAGAACCAAAAGCTGGATTGGCATTTGATCTGCGGAATACAACTACTTTGACCCAATCCTAGATATGGAAGAGGTACTGGAGTTTGTTTCTCCTAGTCATTCCGGAATAGAATGGCTTGACAGACCACAAGAGTCATAGGCATCGATGAACGAACGCACGCATACTCTTGACTATCAATTGATAGACGAGGGTCAGAATGCAACTAAAGAGAACAACTCAAAGGAACATATAACTTTCTGAGTTGTGGATGCATAGATTAGTATGTCGAACCAAGTTCAACATATTTCTTCCGGATAACCCATGCAGAAAGGTAGAACTGGCAGAGTCACGATTTATGAATGGAGAACTCCTCAAGAGTACTCTAATTGTGGTTTTTTTTATCCAATAAACATCTGCCATAAGTAGTTCATGGTATTTGGAAGAAGAAGATACCACGGACTTCAAGGACTATCGCAAAGGTTACTAATATCCTAAAGGCACTAGCAATTACTATCCACATGAAGTAGGTAGAGTGAATCTCGGGTTCAGAACCCAGGAGTAGAATACTAATACTAAGTAGCATCACGGGATGCTTCCGAGAATAAAGGCCAGAATCTTCACACTAGGACACAAATCATGGCTAGACCACTAGATGATCCCCTAAGCACTTAGGGTCATAATAATAATTCCAACATATATGTCGAGGCAATAATTACCTCAACACACCGATTAGTGTGGTTAATCTGGCCCATGGGAACATCGGAAACGGAAGGAAGGGATTTGCAAATGCATCAGACTATTTAGAAACCTGGAATGACTCGGACAGCATAACGGCTGTAAATGCTCAGAAAAGACTTGAGACATTCACAAAAATGGTGGCATAACCACTCAGAAGCACAATATCAAGGTTCCGAGATCAATAATTATCATACGGAAGATAGTAGGAACTGAACTCAAGCTTAAATCCAACAATTTATAAATCTACGGATTAGTAACACGTGATCCTGATAGATAGATGAGAAGACCTAGTTCCTTAACCCCGTAGGAAAGATAAGATGACTCAGATCAGAAGGGCATGAGGTATAAGGAGTAAAAAGAGCCTTACGTTCCATCCCACAATCAATTCCCTTATATAACTAAAGAATTTCTAGACTCGACTTCGACCAGTTTGGCTTGGTAATCCTACAGGCAGTCAAGCTCTGATACCAACGCTGTCAGGACCCCGACTCAATGCCACATCGATCTAGCATGTAACACCTCATATCACTTTGCGGCCTCACGCACGGTATTCCCACGGGTGTCGCCTTACCTTAGCCCGGGACCGTTTGCGCCTTTTGGCACACGTATATGACAGTGTCGCTAGCATCCATATGATAAGGAGCCCGGGCTGACATGGCTAGTCGTAAACCCAAAGTGGCACAGACTTACAGGGACAGGCATCCATGACCCAGCATCGAACGTGTCGGTCATCAGCGAGTGAATCCAGGCTGTAGCACTGGGCTAGCAGGACTCCGGTGAACCGGGCTGTAGCGGGCTAACAGGACTCCGGTATTCATCGTGTGACATTTCCCCGAAGGGACAGACACAGGAACGAAGAAGGACACATGCCGGCCAGCCTAAGTGTTCCGGAGCAGTAGCAAGCTACCATGGCTCAGTGAAACACTAGGAGACATTTCCCCGTAAGAGAGGCTACTAAAGATAAACAACTAGATGGTCAGATCCCACACATACCAAGCATTTCAATAACATACACACAATATGCTCGATATGTGCAAATACAACATGGCATCACAACATGACTCTATGACTCAAGTAATTTATCAATAGGCTCCGAGGAGCGAGATATTACAAACAGGGGTCTCACGACCCAACATTCAGAGCATACAAAACAAAGCACAAGCGGAAGCTATCATATCTGAGTACAGACATCTATAAATGAAAAAGGCTGAGAAGCCTGACTATCTACCAAATACTTCCGAGGGCACAAGATCGTAGCTGAGGTAACAAGCTAAACGTCGAAGTCCACGCGAAACTACTAGTGAGACCGAAGTCTCTCTGCAAAACATAAAATAGGCAAACGTGAGTACAATTGTACCCAGCAAGACTTACATCAGAACTAACTACATATGCATCATTTTCAACAAGGGGATAGTGGGGTTTAACTGCAGCAAGCCAGCTTTGACTCGGTGGCTATCCTAAACTACGACTGCAAGCAACTCCTTGAGGTGGCGCACACGAGTCCACATATTCACCATATCAATACACCACTATGGATCCGCTCCTGTCTCCCTACGAGAACGCCATCCATAGCACTCACGCTTATCTTGCGTATTTTAGAGTATCCACTTTCACTTGTCTATGAACTGATATAAGCAACCCAGAAGTCCTTTTCCGTGGACACGGCTATTCGAATAGATGATGTTAACCCTGCAGGGGTGTACTTCTTCATACATGTTTCCACCACTTAGCGTCTGCACACGACATGTGCTCGGCAGACTTCAAGCGAAAGCCGACGTGGGTGTAGACCACGACCTACCTAAACACCTAAGTCTCTAGTCCAGGTTTATCGCCTATTCGGGTTCCATCCATGAGGAGATCCGGCCGGAGTTTCGCTCACAGCCCCAAACGATGTGAACAGGGTTCCGTGACACCAAACGGGCGCCCGGTATACCCGGCCACGTGCCTACCGCATCACAGCCCACCCCTACGGTCAGCGCTGTCCACGGCCTCCAGCATACTACAAACACCAGAAACTACTTGCAACTCCTGGACAGAGGACTAGGGTGAATAAGAAGTCGAGCGGGGTCATATTTCAGGGCCCAAGGTATGGTAGTAGCTGAATCATGGATCACAAACACAGAACTCAGTTCCTGAGGACGGCTGCAATGAGACAACCCACCATGTACTCCTACATGGCCTCTCACCGCTACCTTTACCAAATCGTGTTCACACACTTAGCTCACACACAGTAGGACATGTTCACATGCCTCTGATTCATCCCCGATGAATCAGACCTGACTCAACTCTAAGCAGTAGCAGGCATGACAAACAAGCATGAATGAGTAGGCACAACAGGGCTCAAACAATTCCTACTCATACTAGTGGGTTTCATCTATTTACTGTGGAATGACAGGTCATGCAAGGATAAAGGGGTTCAGCTACCGCAGCAAGTAACAGATGAATCGTTGTTGTCCTAATGCAGTAAAAGAGAGCAGGAGCGAGAGAGTAGGATTGTATCGGAATGAACAAGGGGGTTTTGCTTGCCTGGCACTTCTGAAGATAACATTGAGTCTTCATCAGTGTCAACGATCACATCATCGGTATCACGTCTATCGAGAGGGGACAAATACCGGCAACACAGAAGGGAACACAATCAATGCAATGCACAATATGATGCATGATCATGACATGGCAAAATGAATATGTTTTGGGCTAATGCATCTAGCAACAAGTTAAGCGGGGTTGGTTTGAATACAAGGTTCAAATTCAAACTCCATATGTGATTATTTAAATGCCCGTTAATTGATTTGTGCTAAACAGCAGCTATAAGTTGTTCTAACATGCATGAAAATGGTACAGATGGATTCCTTGAATTTTTCTGATAATTTTTCATATATAATTTATTTAATTTGGAGCTACGGTTGAATTTCTATGAATTTTAGAAGTTTTAGGCATTTTCTGAATTTTCCTGATTAAATTAAATCCAGAAAGCATTACTGCGTCAGCATGACGTTGGCATGACGTCAGCAATTCAACAGGGGCTGGCTCGGGTCAAACCTGACGTGTGGGGTCCACACGTCAGTGACACAGGGGCTAATCCCGCGTTGACCCGGGCTTTGACCCACTACGGGGCCCACTGTAAGTGGCTGTGGGGGGGGGTGTTTAGGCGTCATTAGTGCTAATTAGGCGTGCCACGTCGGCAGTCGCCGGAGTGTCGCCGGCGACGACCACGGCCGACAGCGGAGGTGCACCGTGCGCTCGCTACGGAGCACCATTTGACGTGCGGTTTGCTCCTACGGGTTCCTGGGAGGAAGGCGCATCTAAAGAGGTAAGTGACAGCAGCTGGGGTGGCCGGAGCTGCCGGCGGCGAGCTCCTTTGCGGCTGCCGGAGTTCGGGTAATCTCGGGGTCGGGGTTAGGGAGCACGGCAGGAGGAGCTGGGGCGTGCTACGGACTCCTGAGATCACGGTGAGCACGACAGTGGCCTCGGATACGAGCTGGGGTGGCTGTGGCCACGGCCACGCCATGGCCAGCGGCGAGAGATTCTCGGGCAAAGTGGTGGGGCTAGCTAGAGAGGGAGGTGGGGCACGGGAAGAGGGGGAACCAGCACAGGAGCTCACAGCGGGTGCAGTGGTGGCCTCGGCGAGCTCGGGGAGGCACCGGAGCCGACGAATTTGACGAAGACGGCCGGCGGGTCCGAGGTAGAAGACGACGTTGATGGCGGCGATGCGGCACGTCCGGGGCCTCGTGGCTCGTTGAGGAGGTAGAGGGAGGACCCGCGGAGCTTCCTGGGCGTCGGTGAGGCTAGGGGTGGCCGGTGGCCATGGGTACGGCGACGATGGCGGCGAGCTCCGCTCGGTGCTGTGCGCGAGA
>NC_041387.1:563421821-563434093 GCF_002162155.2 Triticum dicoccoides | reverse complement strand
ATGGGGTCCAGGGGGAGAGAGGGGAGGTGCAGGGGGCGAGGGCGTCTCCGTGGCGTGAGGGGGAGGCTCGGGAACGCCTCGTTGGAAGCAGGAGGTGGCCGAGGCGGCATCGGCGCTCGCCACCGAGCTGCTTCGGTGCGAGGGGAGGAAGAAGACAAGGGGGAGGAGGTGGGCTGGGCCGGCCAGGTGGGGGGGGGAGCTGGACCGGCTACAGGTAAGTGGCCCAGGTACTTCCTTCTCCCTCTCTCTTTTATTTCTATTTCAGTTCTGTTTTCTTTTTTTTTTAATTCTTCTGCCACTGTTTTGAATTAAAATAATAATTCAGACAATGCCAAAGCTCCTCTGAATATTTTATATTGCTAGATGGACTTCTCCAAAAGCTTATAAAATATTTCAGGGGGTATTTGAAATTATATTCTAATTATATGAATATAATTCAAATTCAAATAGCTAATGAATTAAATCCAAAGTCCCAAAAATAAATCCTTAAAAATGTTCAATATTTTGGTTGGGACCAGAACCCTTACCAAAAATTATCAAACATTTAAGAAGAGCCTTTTGGAGCAATGAATGAGATTTCTAGGGTTTTTGCCCCTCTTTTATCTAGGGTTTTAAGGCTTCCAATATTCCTCAATTCAAGTTTCAAAAATATAGACATGATGCACACATGAAGCTAGCCTAGAGCAATGCCAGGAACTAGGGATGTGACACAGTATTCAAGAAACGTCTACCAATGGGACAAAAGCTATCTTGTGGGGAACCAAGAACAAGAAAATCAGTAGGGTATTTAACTTTCCCACACAAGACTTCGACATCTCTAACAATCCCAAATGGTGAAATAGTATCTCTATTGGCAAGCTTAATTGTGACACCAGTCTCTTCTAATTTAGCGGGTGCAATATCATGCATAATTTCTTCATATAAGGAAAAAGGTATTGCACTAGCACTAGCACCCATATCACATAAGCCATGATAACAATGATCTCCTATTTTAACTGAAATAACAGGCATGCCTACAATAGGTCTATGTATCTTAGCATCAGGTCTAGCAATATTAGCAGCTTCATCACAGAAGTAAATAACATGCTCATCAATATTATCAGCCAAGAGATCTTTAACCATAGCAATATTAGGTTCAACTTTAATTTTCTCAGGAGGTGTATAAGTTCTAGTATTACTCTTACGAAGCACAGTTGAAGCTTTAGCATGATCCTTTATCCTAACAGGGAAAGGTGGTTTCTCAACATAAGTAGTAGGAACAATAGGATCATTATAAGTAATAATATTTTCTTCAACTGTAATAGGTGCACCTACTTTTACTTCAGTGGGAGGATTATATTTAAACCACTTCTACTTAGGGAGATCAACATGAGTAGCAAATAATTCATAGAAGGAAGCTACTATCTCAGAGTCAAGTCCATATTTAGTGCTAAATCCTCGAAAAGCATCGGTATCCATAAAAGATTTAACACAATCAAACTTAAGTGTCATACCTGACTCCTTACCATCGTAAGAATCCGAATCTTCAGAGTTGCGTTTAATTCTTTCAAATAAATCCCACTTGAATTCAATAGTCTTCATCATATAAGAGCCAGCACAAGAAGTATCAAGCATGGTGCGATCATTGAGAGAAGGTCGAGCATAAAAGTTTTGAATAATCATTTATCTTGAGAGCTCGTGATTGGGGCATGAATATAACACTGATTTAAGCCTCTCGCAAGCTTGAGTGATGCTTTCTCCTTCGCGAGGCCAAAAATTATATATATAATTACGATCACGATGAACAAGATGCATAGGATAAAACTTCTGGTGAAATTCCAACTTCAATCGTTTATAGTCCCAAGATCCCATATCATCACATAGCCTATACCTTGTCAATGCACCTCCCTTCAAAGATAAACGGAAGACCTTCTTCTTAACAACATCATCGGGCATACCTGCAACCTAAATAATCCACAAACTTCATCCACATAGGTAAGGTGTAAATCGGGATGCAATGTTCCATCGCCTGCAAAGGGATTAGCTAGCAGTTTCTCTATCATACCTGAAGGAATTTCAAAGTAAACATTTTCAGTAGGTTCAGTTGGTTGAGGAGCAAGTCTTTGCTCTACTGGTCGGGGCGAAGATGCCCTGAACAAGCCCCTCAAAGGATTAGTTTCGATAGTAACAAGTGATAGTAGATTTCAGCACAGTATATAAATGTTTCCTTACCAAGTTCCACTCACCACAGGCGCTTCACTCTGCGGAAACGGCGCCAGAAAAGAGTCTTCATGACCCACAAGTATAGGGGATCTATCATAGTCCTTTCGATAAGTAAGAGTGTCGAACCCAACGAGGAGCAGAAGGAAATGACAAGCAGTTTTCAGTAAGATAATTTGTAACGGGTAACCAGCAACGAAAGTAAATAAAGTATAGCAAGGTGGCCCAATCCTTTTTGTAGCAAAGGACAAGCCTGGGCAAGTTCTTATAATGAGAAAAGCGCTCCCGAGTACACATGGGAATTATCGTCAAGCTAGTTTTCATCACGCTCATATGATTCGCGTTCGTCACTTTGATAATTTGATATGTGGGTGGACCGGTGCTTGGAAACTGCCCTTTCTTGGACAAGCGTCCCACTTATGATTAACCCCTATTGCAAGCATCCGCAACTACAAAAGAAGTATTAAGGTAAACCTAACCATAGCATGAAACATATGGATCCAAATCAGCCCCTTACGAAGCAACTTATAAACTAGGGTTTAAGCTTCCATCACTCTAGCAACCCATCATCTACTTATTACTTACTAATGCCTTACTCTAGGCCCAAATAATGGTGAATTGTCATGTAGTCAACGTTCAAATAACACCACTAGAGGAGAGACAACATACATCTCATAAAATATCGAACAAATACCAAATTCACATGACTACTAATAGCAAGACTTCACCCATGTCCTCAGGAACAAACGTAACTACTCACAAAGCATATTCATGTTCATAATCAGAGGAGTATTAATATGCATTAAGGATCTGAACATATGATCTTCCAACAAATAAACCAACTAGCATCAACTACAATGAGTAATCAACACTACTAGCAACCCACAGGTACCAATCTGAGGTTTTGGTACAAAGATTGGATACAAGAGATGAATTAGGGTTTGAGAGGAGATGGTGCTGGTGAAGATGTTGATGGATATTGACCGCCTCCCGATGATAGGATCATTGGTGATGACGATGGTGATGATTTCCCCCTCCCGGAGGGAAGTTTCCCCGACAGAACAGCTCCGCCGGAGCCCTAGATTGGTTCCGCCAAGGTTCCGCCTTGTGGCGGCGGAGTTTCGTCCCGTAAGCTTGCTTATGACTTTTTCCAGGGTAAAAGCCTTCATATAGAAGAACATGGGCACCGGAGGGCCACCAGGGGGCCCACGAGGTAGGGGGCGCGCCCTGTAAGGGTGGGCACGCCCCCCACCCTCGTGGCCAGGATGTGGGCCCCCTCTGGTACTTCTTTCTCTCAATAATTATCATTAATTACAAAAAATGACTTTCATGGAGTTTTAGGACTTTTGGAGCTGTGCAGAATAGGTCTCCAATATTTGCTCCTTTTCCAGCCAGAATCCCAGCTGTCGGCATTCTCCCTCTTTATGTAAACTTTGTAAAATAAGAGAGAATAGCCATAAGTATTGTGACATAACGTGTAATAACAGCCCATAATGCAATAAATATCGATATAAAAGCATGATGCAGAATGGACGTATCGGTGGGCTTCGGACAGACTAGGCACTGTGGCCCAGTGTACTAAGCGTAGTTCCATCCGGCGACATGGGCTTGGGAACCCTGCACACATCATTTGGGGGCGTGATGGAAACTTCGGTCAGACTTCCCTTGTGGGTTCAGCTTCAGATAGGCGATAAACCTAGACTAGAATCTTGTGTGGTTAGTCAGGTTGTGCCAACACCCTCGCCAGGCTTCCACTTGAAGGTTGCTGAGATACAGGACGTGTACATGGTGCTAATGATGGAAATATGCCCTAGAGGCAATAATAAAGTTGTTATTATTATATTTAGTTATTAATGATAAAGGTTTATTATTCATGCTAAAATTGTATTGTTCGGAAACTTAACTACATGTGTGAATACATAAACAAATATTGTCTCCCCAGTGAGCCTCTACTAGAATAGCTCATTGATCAAAGATGGTTAAGGTTTCCTAACCATAGACATGAGTTGTCATTTGATAACGGGATCACATCATTAGGAGAATGATGTGATGGACAAGACCAAACTATTAGCTTAGCATATGATCGCTCGGTTTATTGATACTACTTTATTAATGTCAAATACACATTCCTTCGACCATGAGATCATGCAACTCCCAAATACTGTAGGAATACCTTGTGTGCTATCAAATGTCACAACGTAACTAGTTGATCCTAAATATGCTCTACAGGTATCTCCTAAGGTGTCTGTTGAGTTGGCATGTATCGAGATTTGGATTTGTCTCTCCGTGTATCAGAGAGGTATCTCCGGGCCCTCTCGGTAATACAGCATCACAAGAAGCTTGCAAGCAAAATGACTAAGGAGTTAGTTACGAGATGATGTATTATGGAACGAGTAAAGAGACTTGCCAGCAATGAGATTGAACTATGTATGGAGATACCGACGATCGAATCTCGGGCAAGTAACATACCGACAGACAAAGGGAACTATGTATGTTGTCATAAAGGTTCGACCGATAAAGATCTTTGTAGAATATGTAGGAACCAATATGGGAATCCAGGTCCCGCTGTTGGTTATTGACTGGGGAGGCGTCTCGGTCATGTATACATCATTCTCGAACCCGTAGGGTCCGCACGCTTAACGTTCGTTGACAATATAGTATTATATGAGTTATATGAAATAGTGAATAAATGTTGTTCGGAGTCCCGGATGGCATCACGGACATGAAGAGGAGCTCTGGAATGGTCCGGAGCTAAAGATTGATATATAGGACGATACTATTTTGTCTATGTAAAGGTTTCTGAATGCACCAGGTATTTACCGAATCACCGAAAGGGGTTCCGGGAGGCCACAGGAAGTTACTCAGCCTAACAGGCCAAGGGAAGGGGAGCACACCATCCCACAAGGGGCTGGCACGCCCCAACCTGGTCACCGGCCTTGTAAAAGGAAAGGGAGGGGCTGGTCCCCTCCTTCCTTTCTCCAAGGAAGAGAGAAAGGGAAAGGGCGTGCCCTAAGGTGTATGTCCAAAGCCAGAGCCTCAACCAAAGAAACCATGGAGTTCAGTCTTGGATCTAGAGAGGCTGGTGAGGGCAAGAGGAGGAAGGAGAGGGTCAAGAAGACAATGGCCAGAGTCATTGGGAGATCTTCTTTGATCAGGGACCCAGAAGAGCAAGAAGAGCAAGATGAACCTCCTGCAAAATCTCAGATGTTGATGGGGGATGCAATCAGATCAGGGGCTGCTCCATCAAAGCTCAAGTCTACCCCCAAGGCTGTTGCTCAAGCCCCTGATACATCCATTTTGCATCATGCTTTTATATCGATATTTACTGCATTATGGGATTTTATTACACATTATGTCTCAATACTTATGGCTATTCTCTCTTATTTTACAAGGTTTACCATGAAGAGGGGGGATGCCGGTAGCTAGAATTCTGGCTGGAAAAGGAGCAAATATTGGAGACCTATTCTACACTGCTCCAAAAATCCTGAAACTCCACGGAAGTCACTTTTAGAATTAATAAGAATTATTGAGCGAAGAAAACACCAAAGGGGGCACACACCCTGGCCAGGAGGGTGGGGGGCGCGCCCACCCCTACTGGGCGTGCCCCCTGTCTCCTGGGCCCCCTGGTGGCCCTCCGGTGCCCATCTTCTCCTATATGAAGGCTTTTACCCTGGAAAAAAATCAGAAGCAAGCATATGGGGCGAAAATCTGCTGCCACGAGGCGAAACCCTGGCGGAACCAATGTAGGGCTCCGGCGGAGCTGTTCTGCCGGGGAAACTTCCCTTCGGGAGGGGTAAATCATCACCATCGTCGGCACCAACGATCCTCTCATCGGGAGGGGGTCAATCTCCATCAACATGTTCACCAGCTCCATCTCCTCTCAAAACCCTAGTTCATCTCTTGTATCCAATCTTGTATGAAAACCATAAATTGGTACCTGTCGGTTGCTAGTAGTGTTGATTACTCCTTGTAGTTGATGCTAATTAGTTTACTTGGTGGAAGATCATATGTTCAGATCATTAATGGATATTAATACTCCTTTGATCATGAACATGAATATGCTTTGTGAGTAGTTATGTTTGTTCCTGAGGACATGGGTGAATTCTTGCTATTAGCAGTCATGTGAATTTGGTATTCGTTCGATATTTTGATGAGATGTATGTTGTCTCTCCTCTAGGGGTGTTATGTGAACGTCGTCTACATGACACTTCACTATTATTTGGGCCTATAGGAAGGCATTGGGAAGTAATAAGTAGATGATGGGTTGCTAGAGTGATAGAATCTTAAACCCTAGTTTATGTGTTGCTTCGTAAGGGGCTGATTTGGATCCACTAGTTTCATGTTATGGTTAGGTTTACCTTAGTACTTCTTTTGTAGTTGCGGATGCTTGCAATAGGGGTTAATCATAAGTGGGGTGCTTGTCCAAGTAAGGGCAGTACCCAACCACCGGTCCACCCACATATCAAATTATCAAAGTACCGAAAGCGAATCATATGAGCGTGATGAAAACTAGCTTGATGATAATTCCCATGTGTCCTCGGGAGCGCTTTTCTCATTATAAGAAATTGTCCAGGCTTGTCCTTGGTTACAAAAAGGATGGTCCACCTTGCTACACTTTATTTACTTTCATTGCTTGTTAGCCGTTACAAAATATCTTATCACAAAACTATCTGTTACCTACAATTTCAGTGCTTGCAGAGAATACCTTACTGAAAACCGCATGTCATTTCCTTTTGCTCCTCGTTGGGTTCGACACTCTTACTTATCGAAAGGACTATGATAGATCCGCTATACTTGTGGGTCATCAAGACTCTTTTCTGGCACCGTTGCCGAGGAGTGAAGCGCCTTTGGTGAGTGGAACTTGGTAAGGAAACATTTATATAGTGTGCTGAAATTTTCTGTCACTTGCTACTATGGAAACTAATCCTTTGAGGGGCTTCTTCGGGGTATCTTCACCCCCAAACAGTAGAGCAAAGAGTTGCTCCTCAACCTACTGAACCTATTGAAAATGTTTACTTTGAGATTCCTTCGGGTATGATAGAGAAACTGCTAGCTAATCCCTTTGCAGGAGATGGAACATTGCATCCCGATTTACTATTATCTTTGTGGATGAAGTTTGTGGATTATTTAGGCTTGCAGGAATACCCGATGATGTTGTCAAAAGGAAGGTCTTCCCTTTATCTTTGAAGGGAGATGCATTGACATCGTATAGGCTATGTGATGATACTAGATCTTGGAACTATAAACGATTGAAGTTGGAATTTCACCAGAAGTTCTATCCTATGCATCTCGTTCATTGTGATCGTAATTACATATATAATTTTTGGCCTCACGAAGGATAAAACATCGCTCAAGCTTGGGGGAGGCTCAAGTCAATGTTATATTCATGCCCCAATCATGAGCTCTCAAGAGAAATGATTATTCAAAACTTTTATGCTCGGCTTTCTCTCAATGATTGCACCATGCTTGATACTTACTGTGCTGGTTCTTATATGCTGAAAACTATTGAATTCAAGTGGGATTTATTGGAAATAATTAAACGCAACTCTGAAGATTGGGGTTCTGACGATGGAAAGGAGTCGGGTATAACACCTAAGTTTGATTGTGTTAAAACTCTTATGGATACCAATGCTTTTCGTGGATTTAGCGCTAAGTATGGACTTGACTATGAGATAGTAGCTGCTTTTTGTGAATCTTTTGCTACTCACGTTGATCTTACTAAGGAGAAGTGGTTTAAATATAATCCTCCCATTGAAGTAAAAGTAGTTGCACCTATTACAGTTGAAGAAAAGATTATCACCTATAATGATCCTATTGTTCCTACTAGTTATGTTGAGAAACCACCTTTTCCTTTTAGGATAAAGGATCATGCTAAAACTTCACCTGTTGTTCGTAAGAGTAATAATAGAACTTATACACCCACTGAGCAAATTAAAGTTGAACCTAGTTAGTATTGCTATGGTTAAAGATCTCTTGGATGATAATATAGATGGGCATGTTATTTATTTCTGTGGAGAAACTGCTAATATTGCTAGACCCGATGCTAATATACATAGACCTGTTGTAGGCATGCATGTTATTTCTGTTAAAATAGAAGATCATTGTTATCATGGCTTATGTGATATGGGTGCTAGTGCTAGTGCAATACCTTTTGACTTATATAAAGAAATTATGCATGATATTGCACCTACTGAAATAGAAGGTATTGATGTTACTATTAAGCTTGCCAATAGGGACACCATTAAACCAGTTGGGATTGTTAGAGATGTTGAAGTCTTGTGTGGGAAAGTTAAATATCCTGCTGATTTTCTTGTTCTCGGTTCCCCACAAGATGACTATTGTCCCATTATATTGGTAGACCCTTCTTGAATATTGTTAATGCTAGGATTGATTGTGAAAAGGATATTGTTACAATTGGCCTAGGGGATATGTCTCCTAAGTTTAATTTTGCTAAGTTCCATAGACAACCCCGTGATAAAGAATCACCTAGTAAGGATGAGATTATTGGTCTTGCTTCTATTGTCGTGCCTCCTACTGATCCTTTAGAACAATATTTGCTAGACCACGAAAATAATATGTTTATGAACGAAAGAAGGGAAATAGATGAAGTGTTCCTTCAACAGGGTCCTATTATGAAACACAACTTGCCTGTTAAAATCCTAGGGGATCCCCCTCCACCCAATGGTGATCCTGTGTTTGAGCTCAAACCATTACTTGATAATCTTAAGTATGCTATCTTGATGAAAAGAAAATATATCCTCTTATTATTAGTGCTAACCTTTCAGAGCAAGAAGAGGAAAGATTATTGAAAACTCTGAAGAAGCACTGTGCTGCTATTGGATATACTTTGGATGATCTTAATGGCATTAGTCCCACTCTATGCCAACACAAAATAAAAGTGGAGAAAGATGCCAAACCAGTTAGAGATCCTTTACGACGGTTAAATCCTAAGATGAAAGAAGTGGTAAGAAAGGAGATACTAAAGCTCCTTGAGGCAGGTATAATTTATCCCGTTGCTGATAGTGATTGGGTAAGTCATGTCCATTGCGAAAATGGGAGGTATTACTGTCGTCCCTAATGATAAAGATGAATTGATCCTGCAAAGAATTATTACAGGTTATAGGATGGTAATTGATTTCTGTAAATTAAATAAAGCTACTAAGAAAGATAATTACCCTTTACCTTTTATTGATAAAATGCTAGAAAGATTATCCAAACATACACATTTCTGCTTTCTAGATGGTTATTCCAGTTTCTCTCAAATATCTGTGTCAGCAGAGGATCAATCAAAAACTACTTTTACCTACCCTTTCGGTACTTTTGCTTATAGACATGTGCCTTTTGGTTTATGTAATGAACTTACTACCTTTCAAAGATTAATGATGGCTATATTCTCTGACTTTTGTGAAAAGAATGGTGAGATATTCATGGATGATTTCTCCGTTTATGGATCCTCTTTTGATGATTGCTTGAGAAACCTTGATCGAGTTTTGCAGAGATGTGAAGACACTAGTCTCGTCTTGAATTGGGAGGCCGCTCTCCCAGCCTGCGCTAAATCAACTTAGTAGTAGCGCTTGCCCAGAGGAGCGCTACTGGTAGTTAGTAGTAGCGCTTCTCCTAGCCCGTGCTACTACTATTATTTCGTATTTTATTTCTTTTTTATTTCATGTTGTATTCATACACCTTTACAAAAGTTTTCATACAACAGGAATTTAGAGATTGTTTTTACATCATAATGAGTTATTACATCACGGGGTGAAAGAACTGTGGACTAGTTTCCAGTGGATGTCCATCCACTTGAAACTAATCCGCAGTTCTTTCACCCAATGATATAATAAATGTCATCATCATCGTCATATCATTAAAAACTTATCATCATAATACATCATTGTCATATAACACCTCCTCAAGATCATCATTTTCAGCAATGACATCACATAGCAAATTGGTCACTAGTCATAATCACAGGTACTTCTCATCATCAACTCTAACACATTGTACCACATAATAAACATATTGTACCTCATAGGACCTACTACATTCTCTTAGGACCTACTACATTTTCTAAGGTAAAATAGCAAAAAACAAGATAGCCCCTGACTCTCCATTATGGAGAATGGAGATTATCCTGTCTCCAATTCTTGCCTTTCGTTGAATGTTACTTCCAAGAACCTCCTTGTGAATGTCCAAACATTTTTTCCATTCTTTGATGAGCATGTGTTCACCGGTTTTAGAAATCCGATATGCACAGGTGAGCTCCCTAGATTTACCTGGCAGTATGTTCAGAACTGTAAGGCGACCACTCAGATACATCAGATGAGGCACACAATCCGTCGGGAGTTTCTGTTGAAAAACATAGTAATAAGTTCGTAGTTAGCAATGATGTACTAGTTTTAGAAGTATGCAAAAGATGCACGGTTGTCATAATAGTAAAAAATCTTATCAGGGTATCTCCATAGAAGTTATCGTGGTTCAACACGTGCACTAGTGGCACGTATTCACGATAATTTGGAGGAGTTCGATAATAGTTATTGTAATCCTCAAGGTAAGTACAAAATGCGATTTTTCTCCTTATAAGTTAATTCGGAGCCATCAGTGTAGTGGGTTTTGTCTACCATCTTCCACACATTTTTTGAAGAATCAAAATAATCTGTCAGTGGATATAAGCTGTCAACTATTTTGAAATAAACAATATAAATTAGTTAATAACTATGTTTGAGAAACTCACATTGCGGTACAATCGGAAGTGTATCAACAAGGACCCAAATGTCCGTATTGTCTTGCTCGATGTCAGGATCACCAAGATCCATGCTGACAATCATACCCTCATAAAAACCATATATTTTGCAAAGTGCTTCCCAATTTTGGCAACCAAAATGGGTTACGCTTTGAGCATTGCACAGATTTACTTTAAAATCCATATCATGATGGGTCCTTAGGTGTATTTTCTTTGTTTCAAAATTTCCATGGTCTTCAAAACCCATCCTCTCCAAGACATAGTGTCTTGCATGGCATGGGATAAGCTAGTCGAATTGTAAAAGATGAAAATTAGACGTTGAAATAGTTGAAGTCATGCTTAATTATGAAAAAAATACTTGTCATTGTTGTGTACCGTTTCAACATCGAAGGTCTCCTTGAGCTTAATGCTGAAGCGCCGATCTTCGTCCATCTCAATGAACATGTCGCACATACCTCGATCATCATGGCACCAGCTGCACTCCCCCGAAAGACTGTCGTCATCCGAGTATGACATTTCCTACATTCATAATTCAAAGATTAAACTTGTACAATTAAATATATGTACTAAAAAACCTAAATTAGATCATTATTTTTCGAGAAAATCCAGGCCACTCGATATTTCCTACATATTCTAGCACAAGTCATGCCAGAATTCACGGAAAAATCCGGCATGACCTTTGCTAAAAAAGGACATATCGAGGGCGTGAAATTTGCCAGAACAGAAATTAATCAACACTCCAGCAAAACATAGGCCACTTGGAGGTGTAACCTGAACATGACCGGCCACTTGGGCAACCACATATCCTATATGAGCAACACAAGATATACATGGAGATTTGGCAGGTCTCACCTCGAGGTCGGAGGGGGTCGGTGACGGGGACGACGGCGGGGATGATTGAGGGGCTCCTTGATTTATGCAAAAGCAAAAACCCTATAAGTTATCACTAATACATCCCGAATAATTGCTTAAACTAAAAAATAACAACAAATATGATGTGTTCAACTAGTTCTATTAATTTAACTAGTTCTTACTAAATATAAACTTACTATAAATAGAAAAAACTAGTTCTTTCTAAAAATAAAGTAGTTCACCTAGTTATATTAATTTACTTACTAAACTAGTTCTACTAAAACTAAACTAGTTCAACTAGTTTATTAATTTACTTACTAAAAATACATTAGTTCTATTAGTTCAACTAGTTATATTAATTTACTTACTAAACTAGTTCAACTAAAACCAAACTAGTTCAACTAGTTTATTAATTTACTTACTAAAAATACATTAGTTCTATTAATTCAACTAGTTCAACTAGTTTATTAATTTACTTACTAAA
>NC_041387.1:563396597-563421379 GCF_002162155.2 Triticum dicoccoides | reverse complement strand
CAGAGAGAAGGGGGGTGGGGAGGGGTGGGGGGCTTACAGATAGGGGAGAGATGGTGGCGACGAGGTGCTCGGCGACGGAGAGGTAGGGCGGCGAGGGCGGGATCGGGATCGGGAGGCGGCGGTGCTGGGCGGTCTCGGGCGCCGGCTGTGAGGTTGAGGGCGGCGGTAATGAGGTCGAGGGTGGCGATGGTGAGATCGAGAGCGGCGGCGGGTGGCAGCGCTAAGGTTGAGGGCGGGCGGTGGCGGTGAGGGCAGGCTCGGGCGGCGGCGACAGAGGAGTAGGGGAAAGGGGGAATGGAGGACTTAGCAAAATTTTGAGCCGGTGGGTGGTTAATTCAGAAGTAGCAGTAGCGCGTTCAAGAAAGTGCGCTACTGCTAAGTTAGCTACAGCGCGTTGTGGTATACACGCTACTGCTACTCCTTTCTATTTTTTCCCTTTTTCATTTATTTTTCTTCACATTTTATTTTTTTCCTTTCACCTTATTCTATTTCTTTCATTTTCAATTACCTTTCTATTTGCTTTCCATTTAATTCTATATCCTTTAGCAGTAGCGAGTTTAGAAGAAAACGCACTGCTAAAAAGGACGTAGCTGTAGCGCGGTTCAACATGGATCGCTACTACTATGTGTAGCCTATCGGCTAAGCCATGGGACTTATAGTGGTAGCGCTTGTTTCTGAACATGCGCTACTGCTAATGTTTGAGCTATAGCACGCTTTGCATGAACGCGCTACTACAAATTAGCAGTAGCGCCCTATTTTAACCAGCTACTGCTATACCTCTCTGTATAGGCTTTTCCCTAGTAGTGTACTCTCTTCAAAGATGCTCGTAAGTTTGTCTTGTCTTGTGATGAATGTCAAAGAATTAGTAATATTAGTAAATGTCAAGAAATGCCCATGAATTATTCTCTTGTTATTGAACCATTTGATGTTTGGGGCTTTGATTATATGGGACCTTTTCCTGCCTCTAATGGTTACACACATATTTTAGTTGCTGTTGATTATGTTACTAAGTGGGTAGAAGCTATTCCAACTAGTAGTGTTGATCATAACACCTTTATTAAGATGCTTAAAGAAGTTATTATTCCAAGGTTTGGAGTCCCTAGATATCTTATGGCTGATGGTGGTTCACATTTTATTCATGGTGCTTTCCGTAATATGCTTGCTAAGTATGATGTTAAACATAGAATTGCATCTCCTTATCACCCACAGTCTAGTGGTCAAGTAGAGTTGAGCAATAGAGAGCTCAAATTAATTTTGCAAAAGATTATGAATAGATCTAGAAAGAATTGGTCCAAGAAACTTGATGATGCATTATGGGCCTATAGAACTGCATATAAAAATCCTATGGGTATGTCTCCGTATAAGATGGTTTATGGAAAAGCATGTCACTTACCTCTTGAACTTGAACATAAAGCATATTGGGCTATTAAAGAGCTCAACTATGACTTCAAACTTGCTGGTGAGAAGAGGTTATTTGATATTAGCTCACTTGATGAATGGAGAACCCAAGCCTATGAGAATGCCAAACTGTTCAAAGAAAAAGTTAAAAGATGGCATGACAAAAGAATACAAAAGTGAGAATTTAACGTAGGTGATTATGTGTTGCTATTCAACTCTCGTTTAAGATTATTTGCAGGAAAACTTCTCTCTAAATGGGAAAGTCGTTACGTTATCGAGGAGGTATATCGTTCCGGTGCCATAAAAATCGAAAACTTCGAAGGCACAAGTCCGAGGGTGGTGAACGGCCAAAGAATCAAACATTATATCTCAGGTAATACTATCAATGTTGAAACTAATATTATTGAGACCGTAACCCCGGAAGAATACATAAGGGACACTTTCCAGAACGTTTCAGACTCCGAAATGGAATAGTATGTGGTACGGTAAGTAAACCAACTCCAAAACAATTCTAATGGCAATTTTTCTCTATTTTGGAATATTCAAGAATTTTGGAAAGCAAGAAGTAATCCGGGAAGGACACGAGACCTCCACGAGGGTGGAGGGCGCGCCCCCCGTCTCGTGGCCACCTCGTGTGCCTCCCGGACTCTGTTTTCTTGCACGTTACGCATTTTGGTCGGTAAAAATTCATTATATAATCTCCCAAAGGTTTTGACCACCGTATCACCCAAAACTCCTCTGTTTTTGCTTCGAGCTGTTTCTGTTACAGATTTAGAGCAATATGGCGTCTTAGGATTCGAAAGGGGAAAGCTATGTGGATGATTACCTTGCAGACCCTAAGGTCTACAGGGACTTGGAGCATGGTGGTTGTACCACTGAAGAAGAGGAAGGCTATCAGCCTAAGGGAAAGGAGGAGACGAGTTCAGACGAAGACGAAGCCTCATTACCTAAACCTGAGGACATGCATGTGTAGTTTAAAAAGTCAAGCCTCCTTGATAGAGCTAAGAAGCCAAATATCGAGTTTATCCCTTTTTGTCTCTTGTAGGAAAATAAACAGGAACTCTGCAAAAGAATATTAAGTCTTGAGGAGGAGATCGATGATCTAAAGGAGAAAAATACTATCCTCAAGCGTAAATTGAGGAAGATGCCTACATCATCACCGCCTGCATCACCTCCGAGGACATAATCACAAGGGTCTGGGCACTCCCCTTGGCAACTGCCAAGCTTGAGGGAGGTGCCCCGGTATCGTATCACCATCACAATCCTATCTTTACCATTTTACTTAGTTCGATCCTTTTAGTAATATCTTGATCTAGTATATTGAAGTTGGTATGGAGTAGTTTTGAGTTTTAATTTGTGATCCCTTTATGTAATTGAGTCCGTGAGCTATCTATAATAAAGATTAGT
The DNA here is from genome assembly GCF_002162155.2 of Triticum dicoccoides. Classification (NCBI taxonomy): domain Eukaryota; kingdom Viridiplantae; phylum Streptophyta; class Magnoliopsida; order Poales; family Poaceae; genus Triticum; species Triticum dicoccoides. The sequence goes on along the minus strand of NC_041387.1, from coordinate 563,418,574 downwards.
GTTGAGTCAAGGACTTTGCTATCTTGCTATGATCTTGAGAAAGTAGAAAGAACAAAAAGAAATAAAAGAGTTCATATTGATCTTATGGATAGTAATGGCTTCACATATAAAGAGTATGAGACATAAAAGTTGTTGAGAGTTGACAAACATATTTTTGGTCATCGTTGCAATTAATAGGAAGTAATAAGGAAAGAGAGGTTTTCACATATAAATATACTATCTTGGACATCTTTTATGATTGTGAGCACTCATTAAGTATGACATGCTAAAGAGTTGATGTTGGACAAGGAAGACAACATAATGGTTTATGTTCTCTCACATCTCAGTTAAAGTATATTGTTATTGATCTTCCCAACATGTTGAGCTTGCCTTTCCCCCTCATGCTAGCCAAAAATTCCTTGCACCAAGTAGAGATACTACTTGTGCTTCCAAATATCCTTAAACCTAGTTTTGACATGAGAGTCCATCATACCTACCTATGGATTGAGTAAGATCCTTCAAGTAAGTTGTCATGTTGCAAGCAATAAAAATTGCTCTCTAAATATGTATGACTTATTAGTTCGGAGAAAATAAGCTTTATACGATCGTGTGATATGGAAGTAATAAAAGCGATGGACTGCATAATAAAGATTCATATCACAATTGGCAATATAAAGTGACGTTCTTTTGCATTAAGATTTTGTGCATCCAACCCTAAAAGCACATGACAACCTCTGCTTCCCTCTGTGAAGGGCCTATCTTTTACTTTATGTCTTTTTACTTTTTGCAAGAGTCAAGGTGATCTTCACCTTTCCCTTTTTCATTTTATCCTTTGGCAAGCACCTCGTGTTGGTAAGATCCTGATATGTATATCCAATTGGATGTAAGTTAGCATGAACTATTATTGTTGACATAACCCAAAGGTGAATACGTTGGGAGGCAACATTATAAGCCCCTATCTTTCTCAGTGTCCGATTAAAACTCCATAACCACAAGTATTGCATGAGTGTTAGCAATTGTAGAAGACTATATGATAGTTGAGTATGTGTACTTGCTGAAAAGCTCTATTCTTGACTCTTTCCGATGTTATGATAAATTGCAATTGCTTCAATGACTGAGATTATAGTTTGTCAGTTCTCAATGAAGTTTCTGAACCATACTTGACATTGTGAATTGATTGTTACTTGAGCATAAGAAATCATATGACAAAATCGATATATGTTGCTGTTATAAGAATGATCATGATGCCCTCATGTCCGTATTTTATTTTTATCGACACCTCTATATCTAAACATGTGAACTTAATTTTTGATTTCGGCTTCCGCTTGAGGACAAGCGAGGTCTAAGATTGGGGGAGTTGATACGTCCATTTTGCACCATGCTTTTATATCGATAATTACTACATTATGGACTGTTATTACACGTTATGTCAAAATACTTATGGCTATTCTCTCTTATTTTACAAGGTTTACCATGAAGAAGGGGAACGTCGGCAGGTGGAATTATTGAGCGAAGAAACACCAGAGGGGGCCCACACCCTGGCCAGGAGGGTGGGGGCGCGCCCACCCATACTGGGTGTGCCCCCTATCTCCTGGGTCCCCTGGTGGCCCGCTGGTGCCCATCTTCTGCTATATGAAGGCTTTTACCCTGGAAAAAATCAGAAGCAAGTTTATATGATGAAACTCCGCCGCCACGAGGCGAACCTTGGTGGAACCAATCTGGACTCCGGCGGAGCTGTTCTGCCGGGGAAACTTCCCTCCGGGAGGGGGAAATCATCACCATCGTCATCACCAATGATCCTATCATCGGGAGGCGGTCAATATCCATCAACATCTTCACCAGCACAATATCCTCTCAAAACCCTAGTTCATCTCTTGTATCCAATCTTGTATCAAAACCACAAATTGGTACCTGTGGGTTGCTAGTAGTGTTGATTACTCCTTGTAGTTGATGCTAATTGGTTTACTTGGTGGAAGATCATATGTTCAGATCCTAAATGCATATTAATACTCCTCTGATCATGAACATGAATATGCTTTGTAAGTAGTTACGTTTGTTCCTGAGGACATGGGTGAAATCTTGCTATTAGTAGTCATGTGAATTTGGTATTCGTTTGATATTTTGATGAGATGTATGTTGTCTCTCCTCTAGTGGTGTTATGTGAATGTCGACTACATGACACTTCACCATTATTTGGGCCTACAGGGAGGCATTGGGAAGTAATAACTAGATGATGGGTTGCTAGAGTGACATAAGCTTAAACCCTAGTTTATGCGTTGCTTCGTAAGGGCCTGATTTGGATCCACTAGTTTCATGCTATGGTTAGTGTCGGTGGGAAATGACACCTACGGGATGACAAGGATCCCTTCTGCGGTTGCAGGGCGCAGGATTGTGAGAAGAGCAGGATTAGCAACCAGCACAAGGATCGTTTACCTAGGTTCGGGCCGCGAGGAACGCGTAAAACCCTAGTCCTGCTATGGTGGATGTATTGAGTGTTTTTGAGCTCTTGAACTAGCTACGATGGCTGCGTGGTTCCAAAGAGCCGAATCCCTCTCCAGCACGCCATGGGCCTCCTTTTATAGTCGAAAGGGGCTGCCACAGTGGCACACATGAGGTGGAAAGGCCTACAGTGCTATGAGATTATCGCTTATATTATAGGACAAGACGCATTTAATGCGTAGCTTTGGTGTCCTCTTGCTTTATCAGGGACAGGAGCGAGGCCCGTCCCGTCCGTCGCTGCTCCTCCTCGCTTCGACATGCGCCCTGGCCAGCGATGCATGCGGCGCCATGTAGGCAGGCAAGCAGCTGAGGTGGCGCAGTGGTGGAGCCTTCACGAAGATCTGCATGCCACCACGCAGGCGTGTGCTGAGTTGGCCTGGAATCTGCATGTTGCCACACAGGTGCCTGCACAGCTGGTTGGGCTGACAACTGCATGTGAACGGCGGTGGAGACTTGGTTGGCACGGGCCTGGCAGTGGCCTCGCTGATGCCCCTGGCAAGGGCCTTGCTGGGTGGCCCGGCAAGGGCCTTGCCGTGGCGCGGTGTTGTCCCCGGCAATGATCTTGCCGCGGGTCTTGTGGGTTTCCTCGGTAAGGATCTTGTCGAGGATCGTTGCCTTCCAATCCTCATCTGATTTCATATATTCTTTGTCTTCACAAAGATCTGCATGCCACCATGGAGGTGCCTCCCGAGCCCTGGCCCAACGTGGTCGATGGTGTTGGAGGCCGTGGGTTCGAGGGTGGCTCACTCCGCTGGTGTGGGCGAGCCGCCCTAGCAAGGGGCTTGCTGGGGCTGCTGAGCCTGCCCCGGCAAGGGTCTTGCCGGGGGAATTCATCTGCTCTCTGTGGTCTCGGTCTTTGGCGTTGCTTTGATCATCTTGCGGCTTTGACTCCCCCCTTCTACCCTGCTAAGTATGGCTTCGGCCTGTGGCTCTGACTGCCCGCGCACATGTAAGGGGTACAAAGGAGTGCCCCTACTTTAGTACACCGACAGGAGCCCCCGGGCCTGGGCCACACATAGGCGCAACGCGTTGTTGGGCCAGGCCCAAAACGGTGCGTGGGCAGGCGGGGCGGTATTTACCGTAGTAAAAACTTTTCATCTGCTGTGCTTCCCCACGACCCGCGTTGAATGCGCGATGTGGGGGCCGCGCGTGTGCACGTGACCGAAGCCCGATGACGTCATCTTGTGGTGGACAGTAAAGAGGAGGCTTGCGTGTCTCCTCGAGACCGCAGGGCCACTGCTCATTTACTGCCCTTACTTGGGAACCGTCGCTCCACGCGTCCCATTGAGCCCGTCTCTTGTGCCACGTTTGGTGCATGCATGACGTAGAGCGAATGACATGTGCGCGGGATACAGGAAGTTGTGCACGCGTGGGTTGGTTCCCCACGCGCCTTCAATTGGGCGGGAGGGTGGTCGACGGCCCTGCCCGTTGTCACTTCAGAGGGTCGGATCGGCCGAAAGGGGCGGTCGAGCCCCGCCCCTGCCCCTTTATAAAGAGGGGAGCGGGAGGAACGATGCCTCTCAATCCTTCGTCATCCCCTTCTCCCCATTCCTGCTTCCTCCTTCCTTCTGCCATGGCGAGGGGGTGTGGCCACACTTCATCGGTGGCGGCAAGGGTCTTAGCTAGACAATGCATCGCTCCTCCCCAAGAGCTCGTGGCGGGAGAGCCAGCCGTTAGAGGAAGGGGGGCGAGGTTGAGGCCGTCGCGGCGCCTGGGGAAGAGGAGGACGGGGTGCGCATCGGCCTAGCCTCCGCCAGCGGGCCCTCCCCCGATGGAGGGCCAAGTCGGGGACAACCCCTACGAGTTCTTCCACAGCCCCTCATATGCAACTGCAGTGCCTGTGGCGGGTCCAGCTCCATCTCCCGCGCAAATGGGGTCGGGAGATGGAGCTGGACCCGCCACAGGCACTGCGGTTGCATATGAGGGGCTGCGGGAACAGTGGTACATGGTCCGACGTCGAGTTCCCCGCCCCTCACGTCATGTATCTTCGCCGAGGGTGGAAGACCTTTTCCCGTATCCGCAGCCTTATAGAGGGGCTCACTCTTCATTTCAAGTTAATGGAGAGCGGCCTCCTCTCAGTCAAGGTCTTTGGGCACTTCGGGACTCGCGTAAGGTGCTGCGTGGAGAGCTCCTTCGACGACGGAAACTCTTCCTCAAGCGAGAGTGATGAGGAGGACTGTGGGGCAGATGACGGGGACGAGACCGACTAGGCGTCAAACGCCCCACGCCTGGGCGGGTGCGGCAGCAGCAGCATCTGCACCTGGCCGCTCCTTCGACAGAATCTGCCGAGGGAGGGGCCAGCTCCTTGAACTTCTCGGGGTCGTCCTCTTTGGCGGCTGGCGTTGGGAGGCTGCAGAAGAGGAAGAGGGCGGGCGGCAAGGCCGTCAAGTCAGAGTACGCGGGCACCGACGCCTTCATCGCATATTAACGTCCTGCCGCCTCATCTTCGAGCTCTTCCCCCGGCGCTGTCATCACCAGCCAGCCTTTGGACGGCTATCAAGATGTTCTCTTGGTGCTTTCTGCCGCTCGTAGCTCGCCTAGGCGCCCCTTTTGCCCCTTTTCGCTTCCTTGACCTGCTTCCTGAGGAGAGGGACAAGAAAGGGATTACGGGAATCTTATCTCTTTTTAGTCTATAAGCCTTCGGGCCTTCGTTGAATTTAGAACTTGTAATCCTCTTGCTCATGTTTTTCACTCCGTATGAACTGTACCTGTATGGGATGTTTTTAATGAAAAAGGGATGTTTGCTGGGTTTTTTGTTCGTAGGTGAAACCCGCAACAAGGAGTGAATCCTTGCTATTATTTAAAATAAAAATATTTTGCCCGGCAACAGGCCTTGCCGTCCCCCCACTTTGCTCGACCTTTCTCGCGTCCTTGGCAGAGGCAGGGATGAATTGGGCTTAGGCTCCTCGTTCTATTTTCTTGCTTCCGCGCCTACAACCAAATACGGACCCAGGAGATAATCCTTGGGTACGGAAAAATGGGGGCACGGTAGCCTAGAAATAAAACGAGGTTTCACATATCCCAGTTCCATATCGAAATGCAGGATAGAGGATAAAATACTTATCTGGATCTGCAGTCCCCGGCAACTTTGGCTTGCCGCGGTTGGATCCTTGTACTTGCAGCCCCCGGCAACTTTGGTTTGCCGGGGTCGGGACGCCGGTCCGTTCCCTTTCTTCCAAATAGCTCGGCAAAAGTGCTTATGTGCCCTGCGAACCAAATAGGACAGAAAGTAACAGAGAGACGCGTACTCGACCTCCAAGCTAGGGGTTAGCTGCCGCTAAGCAGTATCAACCCTAACCGAGGAAGAGACTTGACCTAGCATGCATGCTATAACTTAGGGCGCCAGTGCTTTGTTTATTTATGCTCAGGGTCTGCGCCTGGCTTTGTACAAAGGGTTAAATGCCTTGCCGGCAAGGCTTGTACAAAAGGTGGCTTGCCTGGAGGCCCGGTAGCCGCGCCTTATGGGTAAAACTTGCGAAGATGCTCGATGTTCCAGGAGTTGCTCACTGGAATGGAATCTTCGGGACTCGTGTTACCCGATAAGGGCCTTCCCACTTCGGCGTCAACTCGTTGGAATTCTTGGCCGACTGAACGTGCCGAAGAACAAGGTCGCCTTCCTCAAAGCTCCAGGCATGAACCTTGCAGCTATGGTAGCGGCGCAAGGCTTGCTGGTACCATGCTGCTCTCACCGCCGCCCAGAGACGATCTTCCTCAAGGAGTGTTGCGTCATCTTGCCGCAATCGCTCTTGCTCAAGCTCATCATAAGCGAGCACTCGAGGTGACCCGTATATGAGTTCCATGGGGAGAACTGCTTCTACCCCATAGACCAGGGCAAAGGGTGTCTGGCCGGTGGCTCGATTTGGCGTCGTTCTGATCGACCAAAGAACCGCCGGCAACTCGTCAATCCAGCACCTCCCACTCTTGCGCAGCCTATCAAAAGTCTTCGTTCTTAAGCCTCGCAGAACTTCAGCGTTTGTTCTCTCTGCTTGGCAGTTGCTCTGTGGGTGTGCCACGGAAGCAAAGCAGACCTTGCTGCCGAGATCCTCAATGTACTGCATGAAGGCGTGGCTTGTGAATTGTGTGCCATTGTCGGTGATGACCCTGTTGGGTACCCCAAAACGGCAAACTAGCCCCTTGAAGAACTTGATGGCCGACTGCACTGTCACCTTCCTCACCGTTTCCACCTCTGGCCACTTTGTGAACTTGTCGATTGCAATGTACAAGTACTCAAAGCCCCCGACGACACGAGTGAAAGGGCCCAATATGTGGATCCCCCAGACCGTGAAGGGCCAGGAGAGAGGGGTTGTTTGAAGGGCTTGAGTTGGTTGATAAAGCTTCTTTGAATGGAACTGGCATGCTTCACACTTGGTTACTAGTGCCTTCACATCCTGGAGAGCAGTGGGCCAGAAGAAACCTTGCCGGAAAGCCTTTCCAGCAAGGGCCCTCGACCTATGTGGGAGCCACATATGCCTCCATGTATCTCTGCCAACAGCTCTAGTCCTTCCTCCCGGGAGATGCACTTCAATTTCACCCCATTCGGTCTTTTTCTGTACAAGACATTGTTAATGAATTGGTATAGAGCAGACCGACGGGCTACTCTCTCTGCTTCTTCCTGCTCCTCAGGAAGCTCTCCTTTTTGGAGGAATCAGACAGTGTGTTGTGCCCATGGCGGAGCCCGTGGCTCGACGACAAGGACCAAAGGCATCTCTTCTCCCACGGGAGCGGCCGTCTCTACGGCTATGGCCTGAGGCTCTACCGGGGTCGGTTGCCCCGCGGCAGGATCGGCATCCATGGGAACATCTTCGCCAGCGGCTCCGGGGAGCTAGGTGGGGAAGTACTTGTCGAGGCCTAGCTTTCTCCGCTTGTTCTGCTCGGTTGATGGTTTGATGGATGTTTGAATTAACCGAAGCACAAAAGTACCTAGTTCCATAGGTAGCTTGAGGGCGGCGTGCTTTGATAGGTAGTCGGCGATGTTGTTTTCCATCCGAGGGACGTGCTCTGCTTGTATACCGTCAAAGCGCTCCTCCAGTTTCCTCACATCATCCATGTAAGCTTCCATCAACGGGCTTTGATAATCTTTGTTGATCTGCCTGATGACGAGCTGCGAGTCGCCCCTGACGATGAGCTTTTTCACTCTGAGGTCCGCCGCGATCCTGAGACTAGCAAGCAAGCCCTCATACTCGGCACTGTTGTTAGTTGACATCTCCCGGGGAAAGTGCATTTCGACAACATACTTGACGCGCTCTCCGGTGGGTGCGACAAGCAGCACACCAACACCGGCGCCTTGCAGCGAAAAAGCCCCATCGAAGTACATGATCCAGTTGAGGCTCGTTTCCTTGCCGGGGATAGAGGTCTCATTTACCTCTTCGTTGCGCGTCGAGGTCCATTCTGCAATGAACTCCGCCAAGACTCTACTCTGAATCGTCGAGGTGCTTTCGAACTTTAAACCGAAACTCGATAGCTCCAGGGCCCATTCCACGACTCTCCCCGTTGCATCTGGGTTATGCAGTATCCGTTGCAATGGGAGGTGGGTGATCACGGTGATCTCGTGCGCTTGGAAGTAATGACGCAGCTTCCTCGAGGCCATAAGGAGGCCAAAGAGCAATTTTTGCACACCTGAGTACCTCGACCTAGCCCCCTGCAAGAGGGAGGTGACGAAGTAAACTGGGTGCTGCACCATTTTCTTCTTCTGCGCGACTTCACCCGGTCGTGCGGGCCCTATTGCACTGGCGACAGCCTCTGCCGGGGACTCGGTCTTGCCGGGACCGAGCCCTGCCGGGGAGGGTTCCGGCTCGCCATCCGTTAACTCTGCCGCTGCCGCTGCCTCTTCGTCGTCCTCTCTCTAGGCCACTAGTGTGGCGCTAACTGCCTGATTCGTTGCCGCTAGGTACAGCAGCAATGGTTCTAGTGGTCTGGGCGCAACCAGCACTGGGGTAGAGGAAAGGTACTTCTTCAAATCCTGCAGCGCTACTTCGGCCTCCGGGGTCCACTCCATTGGGCCCGTCTTCTTCAAGATCTTAAAAAAGGGAGGGCACGCTCCGCATACTTGGAGATCTATGGATCCTTCTGTATGGTTCATACCCCCCGATACTAGCCATAGATGCATCAAAATAAGCAAACAACACACGAAAAACAGAATCTGTCAAAAACAGAACAGTCTATAGCAATCTGTAACTTTTAAATACTTCTGGAACCTTAAAAAACCTACAAAAATAGGAAGTCTTGGGAAATTTCTCTATTGATCTGCAGCAAAAATAATCAACGCAAAAGAACATTTCTGTGAATTACTAAAATTGTTTTCATGTGTGCAAAGTTTCTGTTTTTCAGCAGAATCAAATTAACTATCACTGTAGGTTGTCCTATAGGTTCTACTTGGCACAAACACTAATTAAAACATGAAAACTCATCTAAACAGAGGCTATATGAAATATTTATTGAATAACATCAAGGAAAAATATTGGGTCGTCTCCCAACAAGCGCTTTTCTTTAAAGCCTTTTAGCTAGGCATTGATAATTTTAATGATGCTCACATGAAAGACAAGAATTGAAGTGCAAAGAGAGCATCATGAAACATGTGACAAGCCCATCTAAGTCTAACATACTTCCTATGCATAGGCATATTATAAGCAAACAAATTTTCAAGGCAAGCAAAAACTAGTATATGCAAGGAAAAAGAAAGAGACGATAGCAATCTCAACATGACGAGAGGTAATTTAGTAACATGAAAATTTCTACAACCATATTTTACTCTCTCATAATAATTACATGTAGGATCATAAGCAAATTCAAAAAAATAGCTATCACATAACATATTATCAACACGATCCACATGCATGCAAAGTTGACACTCCTCCAAGATAGTGGGATTAACATTAACTAAAGTCGTGACCTCTCCAAATCCACTTTTATCAAAAACTTCATTATCCAAATATGTGGGATCTAAAGTTGACACTCTTCTGAACCCACTTTCAATATTATTGTGCACTATTATCAATCTCATATTCATCATGGGGCTTAAATAAATTTTCAAGATTATAAGAAGAATCACCCCAATCATGATTATTGCAACAAGTAGTAGACATAGCAAAACTAGCATCCCCAAGCTTAGGGTTTTGCATATTATTAGCACAATTGACATCAAGAGAATTTATAGTAAAATCATTGCAATCATGCTTTTTATTCAAGGAATTATCGTGAATCTCTTTATAAATTTCTTCATCACAATTTTTAGATTCACGAATTTCAAGCAAAGCTTCATAAAGATAATCTAGTGCACAAAACTCACTAGCAATTGGTTCATCATAATTGGGTCTCTTAAAAAGATTAGCAAGCGGATGAGGATCGATAGATCTTAGGTTTTCTATTTAGCACTGTGTCAAAAGAACCTGCAAGATGAGCTCATGCTCCACTGTGTCAAAAGCTTTGGCAAAATAGAACTTCAAGATGATAATTGGCCTTTTTGATTGTTTGCATTGATGTATATATTCAAAAGCCCAAGCCAGGCAGTCTTGGATAGCTCTTCTCTTCAGAAACCCATATTGATTCTTATGGATGCATTGCAGAATGACCTTCTGAAGCCTATTTGCCAGTAGCTTAGTAAGGAACTTGAGGCATGTGTTAGTGAGAGAGATTGGTCTAAAATCCTCAGGTCCTCCAGGAGATAACATCTTAGGAATTAAGGTGATAAGGGATCCATTAATATTTTCCAAAGATAGGCTCCCACCATAGAACCCCTGAATTAAAGCCAAAAAATCCTTCTGAATGATTGGCCAACACCTCTTAACAAACATACCATTAAAGCCATCCGGCCCAGGAGCTCTATCAGTCGGCAACTCTTTTAGGACAGTGTTGATTTCTTCAGCAAAAAATGGTGTAGACAGACTGTCCAGACCCTCAACAGGTTGAATAAGGGCAGGCAAATCAAAGTCCATATTGATGCCTTGGGCCTGGCCCATTCTACTTTTAAAAGAATTCCAAAGGATTCCCGCCATTTGGGAATGGTCAGAAACTGGGTCAGCACCTGCAACAGAGAGGCTAGCAATCATATTCCTGCGCAGACGTTCAGAAGCCATTGCATGAAAAAACTTAGAATTCTCCTCACCCACCTTAATGTAACGGATTGTACACCTCTGCTTCCAATAAATATAGTGTATCCAGAGCAGATTCTCGTGGTGAAATTTAACAGTCTTCCGAAAGATAAATTCAGGTGTGGTGAGAGGCCTCAACTCCTCCATATTATCAAAGAATAAGATAACTCTGGAGCAATCCATAGTCAGCCATTTAAGGAATGACAAGTTCTTGCTCCAAGCCTTGAGGGAAGATCGCAAACGCTTAAAGTTGGTTGTTAGGACAGCAGAAGGAGACAAATCAGCAAACACTCGCTGGTTCCAAGAAAGCTTGACACAGTCCATAAACCCTGGCATGTCCACCCAGAAATTCTCAAACCTGAAGAATCTAGATTTAGGTATGTTGGTATCAATTGAAACCACGCAGGGAACATGATCAGACGACGTTTTTGCCAGGGGTAGGACGACAGAGTTAGGATAAATAGAAATCCAGTCAGAGGTGGTGAAAAACCAATCAAGCTGCTCAAGCAATGGCTGCTCCTGCATATTGGACCAAGTGAAACTTCTACCCTTTAATGGCAATTCAGGCAACCTCAAATGGCCAATTATCTCATTAAAGAGGAATATATCATTGATATCACCACCTGGCCTGTTTCTATTATCAAAGGAACGAATGAAATTGAAATCTCCCAGAAGCAACCAATTCTCATCAGAGGGGATATTAAGGTGGTAGAGCCAGCTAACAAAATTATCCCTAAGGGGGCCATCACAGGGTCCATAAACGGACACAAGGGTCCACTTCTCAGCATTATGAACTGACTGAAAAGAAATAACAATGCCAAAGCTCTGAATTTCCATGAGGGTCCCATGGAAGATGGACGAGTTCCAAACCACAAGGATGCCACCAGAAGCACCAACTGTCGGGGAAAAAACAAAAGTATCGAAGCGCCGAGGACAAAAGGATCTAATTTTTCGAATATCAAAGTCCGCACACTTTGTTTCTTGCAAACAAATAATGGAGCATTGGCTCTCCTGAATCTTTGCTCTCACATCACGCTGACGAGCATCAGAATTCAGGCCACGAACATTCCAACAGAGCACACGCCAATTACGATAAGGTGTATTATCCATAAATAACTCGCGGCGATAAAATAAGTACTGTCAGGCATAACCTAGCAGTTTCATAGACCACAAACAGACGACCCAAAAGAGCATACAGAGCCACAAGTTCAGAAAACACATAACCACGAAGGAAATAAAAACTATGCCAGGCAATACTCCTCTGGCACCAATTCTGAAGACTATGTTTACTCATCATCGGACAATGAATTAGAAGAAGAATTCTTAGGAGGAGCCGTAAGCTTCTCTGGAGTCAGAAGATCTGCAGGAAAACCAAGACGAGCGCCAAATCCCTGAAGGTCAGCGATGGGTGTTGGTGGAGGTATCGCCCGCGCAGCATCATCCTGATCGTCCGAGTCAACAACTAATGGCTGGGTCTTCTTGGCCCTCGGGCGGCGCAAAGCAGAAGCTTTGGTGGGAATGGCTGAAGTTGGTTTGTAGCCAGAGGCCTTAGCAGCACTGCGTGTCATGCGTCTGACGGAGAAATCTGGAATTGAAGCCACTACAACTGATGACCGACGACCACGGCTGGCCTCACGTCCACGCTTGCCGAGCACTGAAGGAAGAACATACGTGAACAGGAAATCCTCATGGTTCTGTGGCAAGTCAGCAGATATAGGCTGCACAGGTTCATCATGATCATGAACAGAAGCTTCGGGCTCCATCTGATCTGAGGAGATCTCTTCAATAACAACAGACAAGCGAGGCGTGGAGGAGTTGATGGGCATCATCAGGGATCCAAAAGAGAACTCATATTGCTCAGGCAAAACGTAGGTGGTGAGATGTGACTGCCATTATTGGAATGAGGACAGTGGAGCAGGCACTTTGGGGATGAAAAACTCGGGCAGCAGAGAACGGAAAGACCTCTCCCATATAAGATGTGGAGGAAGCGAAGGACCATAAACCACATGAACAATGCCCAGTTGAATTGGATCAAGGGGAGCCAGTGGGTGCTGCGCCACAACATGATGGATGGGCTGCTGAACTTCCTCCAAATCCATGTCATTGTCGGAATCCAAAGAAGGGTTAAGGACCATGGAATTCTGCTCTTGAACAATATCCTGCTGCTGGGCATGTACATCCTGATGTTGCTGCTGTGGCTGCTGAATCTGTTCATCCCAAGGGCCCCATCCATCATCATTGACATTATAGGCCTCAGTAGCACCCACACCCCAGCCGCCCACATTGTTACCCTGATTTGGATTATGGTTCGGTGGAATAGCATTCCAACCAAGCGCAGGATATGGTGGCATTGCCCAGAAGGGTTGTGGTGGGTTTACGCCTGGCATAGGATGTGGATTGCCGTCAAGAGGCATTGGGTCTTCGTCAGCAGGTATCATAGCATCCGCGAAATCACCAGTCAGGATGAAGCAACCAGCAGTCCAAGATACCACAGTACCACCCCAATTTGCAAAATTGCGAAAAACCACAGAACGCGGCACCAAGGCATTATCTGGAAAAGAGGCTCTGACCAGGGATATAACCAGACGGCGGTCTGTTTGATTCCAGTAATGGAACTGACCAAAAGTTCTGACGACCTCCGCCAAGCACTACGTGTTGCGATAATCAAGAGCCACACCAACAAACATGAGCCAACCTGTCCTATGACCATGAATAGCCCTGAAACCTTCCCCCTGGTCGTGAGGAATAAACCTGACAAAAAATTCCTCTCCATCTTAATCCAATCCAAGGGGAAAAGGAGGATGCTGAGTAAACGAACCCCTCACTATAGGATCTTCCAACTCAAAAAGCCCCACCCCTTGGAACCAAGTCTGGGCAGAAAGCACCGGAATATGCAAAGTCTGTGTAAGAAAATCAAGCACCTGCTGACGACGGATAGCAACCAAGTGCGCTTCTGGTATGGGCTCAACTATTGCCACCATGTATTGCTCATGGTTGCGGGGTAGCGTGATTGCAGGCGTGTAGAAGGTCCTCGGGAGCCGATCTTCTCCACCGTCAACGATATCATATCCAGCCAGAACAAAGCGATGCGGGTCAATCGCATAGACCGCCATTGGAGGTGGTAGCACTGATGCTTACGGCGCGGTGGAAGCAGGATCGGCCGGCAAAGATTGGAAGCTTGGCGGCGATGTGTGGGAGGCGGACGATTGGGTTTTTTGGGGGGGAGAGGCATCAGGTTTGGGGAAACCAAAGAGGCCGGAGAATTGTCTTGCTTGGCGCGAGCTCCAAAGCCTTTTGATGGGACTTTAGGCACCCAGAGAGGAGAATTTGGTGGTTGGTCGGTACAGTCCCGTTTAATGTGACCAGACCGAAAACAATTCCTGCACCGAATCCTGTTAGTACAAGTCTCTTTCTGGTGGCCCATACCCAAGCAATTTTGGCAGTCCCAAAACTTTGCAGCCATATCCACAATCATCTCGTCAAAGCTCTGCAAATCCCTGACTACATCCTGCAGCAATGGAGATGATTGCTCGAAAACTGTGGAGTCCCGTTGGGCCAAGATGTCCTCTTCATCATCAGAAATTTCAAAGGGCTGAGAGGAGGAGGAAGTGGGCTGTTGTGAAGGCCCAACACATTCCAACTGTGGAGAATCCGAAATGTCCACAAATTCCGGTCCAACAAACTTCAAACCAGCAGGAGATCCGGGGCTGCCGCCAACCGATTGCGTAGATTCCGGGGAAAGTTGGAACGAACCAAAAAAGATCGCCGGAGGCGGCGAGCTAGCTATGGCCGGCACCGGAGATGAGGCGCCTGAGGCTTCTTGGGCTGACACATGATAACCAGCCTCACGTACTGTCAACAAATCAAAGGGCGTGGGATGATAACTATACTCCTTACGAGCAGGATAGTTGATGAACGTAGCAAAACTTAGCTTTTTCTTTGGGTGGCCAGAGGCAGATCTAGAACGCAAAGAAGATTTACTAGGAGCATGTTTCATGGCCTGCAACCCATGTAAAACCCTACGTTTTGTTGGACTAACTAAGGTCCATTCCTGCTGGCGTTCAACTTGCCAGAGATGAAATTCTTTCTCCCAATCTGGACCGCCATGGCCCCAAAGATGAAAATAGCACTTGAAAAGATCGCGGACAAAACTACGTTGATGTAGAATGAAAAACCCCACTTGCTTGCAGGAAACCGTGAAAGAAAAAACCCGATCATGGAGGTACGATACCTTAAGCTGAGAGCAATATCCTCCAATAGCAGATTCAAGAGTAAGACCAACAGTATCCTCATCAAGACAAAAGGAATGCCTAGCAAAGGAGACCACCATCGTGAAGTGGCCGGAGTCAGAGGTCGGATGCACAGATCTGTTGAACGTGCGCTGGATCACGGCCGCCAAAGCCATCCCTGGGCTAAAATCCAAGCCCAAGGAGATAGAAGCATGCACCGCCATGGAGAAGACAACCAACAAAGAGAGGAACGTGCGCCGAAGAGAGTGGTGCGATCAGATGTGAAAACCCACGGTCAGGTGGGCTGATCGCCGGTGGGGTGGGTGGCTAGGGTTAAGGTGGCGGCGGGGTGGAGGTGGGAGCCATCCTTTCCTCTGGCCGCCTCGGTTGTTGCTTGACGTCCACTCCAAGTCTCCAGGTTTGCATTTGTTCCAAAAAGATCGTTCCCGAAGGTTTCATCCCGTTTCGACTCCGTTTGATATTCCTTTTCTTCGAAACACTGAAATAGGCAAAAAAACAACAATTCAGGTTGGGCCTCCGGTTAGTAGGTTAGTCCCAAAAAATGATATAAAAGTGTAAAGTAAATCCCATAAACATCCAAAACGGGTAATATAATAGCATGAAACAATGAAAAATTATAGATACGTTGGAGACGTATCAATTACAGAAATCGGTCTCACCAAGTTCATGCGACCGGTCTCACCGAGATGAGGTTTTGCCCTAACCCTAGTGCATCGGTCTCACCGAGTTGATGTTGTCTGTCCCACCGAAAAGCCTAACGTTCACATTTTCGACCAAGTCGCTCTCATCGAGTTTCACAATTCGGTCCCACCGAGTTTGGCAAATTATGTGTAACGGTTAGACTTTGTGTGGAGGCTATATATACCCCTCCACCCCCTTCTCCATTTGAGAGAGAGCCATCAGAACGTGCCTACACTTCTACTACTCATTTTCTGAGAGAGAACCACCTACTCATGTGTTGAGACCAAGACATTCCAATACAACCACAAGAATCTTGATCTCTAGCTTTCCCAAGTTGCTTTCCACTCAAATCATCTTTCCACCATAGCCAAATCTATGAGAGAGTTGAGTGTTGGGGAGACTATCATTTGAAGCACAAGAGCAAGGAGTTCATCATCAACACACCATCTATTACCTTTTGGAGAGTGGTGTCTCCTAGATTTGTTAGGTGTCACTTGGGAGCCTCCGTCAAGATTGTGGGGTTGAACCAAGGAGTTTGTAAGGGCAGATCGGCTACTTTGTGAAGATCTACCTAAGTGAGGCAAGTCCATCATGGGCAATGGCCATGGTGGGATAGGCAAGGTTGCTTCTTCGTGGACCATTTGTGGGTGGAGCCCTCCGTGGACACGCGCAACCGTTACCCTTCGTGGATTGAAGTCTCCATGAATGTGGATGTACGATAGCACCACCTATCGAAACCACGTCAAAAATCTCTGTGTCTACATTGTGTTTGCACCCTCCAAACTCCTCCCCTTTACCTTCATATGCAATGATTTACATTCTGCTGCTATACTCTTAGAATTGCATGTGTAGGTTGTTTGCTTGACTAGTGCTAAGTTGCTAAAATCTCCCAAATTGGGAAAAGGCTAGATTTTCATTTGGTCTAGTCTAATCACCCCCCTCTAGACATACTTTCGGTCCTAAAAACTCCAAGATGGGCAAATGCACATATATCTTGGACAAGGATCATCTTTCCACTACAAAAAAATACACTTCCGTGATGATCCGTGTTTGTCACAGTAGGTCGCGTTTTTTGTCATGCATGTACATCCATGACGATTTTATGACAGAATCAAGATAGTCATACTTGTGCTGTCGTAGAAGTGTTTCATGACATTACCAAAATTATCATCACAGAAGTGTCCACTTCCATGACAATAAATCGCGTGTCACAGAAATGCTTTCGTCAAGGGTGACCGACACGTGGCATCCACCGTAACGGAACGCCGTTAAGCTATCGAGTCTGGTTTTGGATCCGGTAACCCGTTAACAGTCCGGAACTATGGGTATTTTCCACCTGTAAAATTGTCATTGGCTGGAGGAAACACGTGTCAGCTCTGCGTTGGCACAGGTGTCACTCATCCAATGGGCAAGATGCGTCTATGATATGTTGACACGTGGACCGGCCCAAAAGTGTCCCATAAAGTTTAAATGGGTCGGCCCAACTCAAGGCCCACAAGATTTTGCGGACCATAATGGGTCAGCCCAGCTAAAGGCCCATGAGATTTTGCGGACCATAATGGGCTGGCCCAGCTAAAGGCCCACAAGATTTTGCGGGCCATAATGGGTCGGCCTAGGTAAAGGCCCACAACATTTTTGTCAGCCATAATGGGTCGGCCAGGTAAATGCCCACAAGATTTTTGTGGATCATAATGGGCCGGCCCAGCTAAAGGCCCATGAGATTTCGCCAACATCAATGGGGCGGCCCAGTTGTAGGCCCACAAGATTTTGAGGACCCTAGTAGGCCGGCCCATTAACTGGCTGCCATGTTTTGGGCCAAATGCCGGCCCATATTTGATCTGATCCATTAATGGCCTGCCACATTCCGAGCCTATTAATGGCCCATATGAGATCTGGCCCATTAAAAGCCTACCACATTCTGGGCCAAATTATGGCCCAGATCAGGTCCGGCCCTTTAAGAGGCTTTGGGCTAAATTATGGCCCATACCAGATTCGGCCCGTCAACTGGACGCTATGCTTTTGGGCCCACTTGCTAAAGGCCCATTTAGTAATTCGGCCTGCTATTAGTTTTGGCTTGTTAAGGGCCCGTTTAACATTTTGGCCCTATATTAATTTCGGCCTGTTAAAAGCCCGTCATATAGTTGGGCCTAACTACGGCCCGGTTTGCATCCGGCCTGCTCGCAGTCGATAATCTGATTGGGCCAAACAAGGACTGAGACAACTTTCGCATGTTAAAAGCCCGTGATTTGATTCGCACAATCATGGACTGGGGTCCATTTCGGGCTGCCGCCGGCCCGTGAGCTATTCGGCACGTTTCTGGCCCAACCTACTTCTTAGCCTCCTAAAAGCCCATTGAGTTTTCTTGCAAAAAGAGGGCCGGCGGTTTACTCAGCCTATTAAAGGCCCGAATCTACTAGTGGGCCAGTTTACATTTAGGCCTTTTAACAGACCAAGATGACGGGGCCCATGATGCGGATCATACATTGTGATTGCATGACGGCCTGATCATGTACCGTAATTTTACGGTTTGGCCGGTTTACTGCGAAGACATGATATATATACATTAAAAATACTGCAGCATCATGAATAAGAAATAACCTAGACTATACAATAAAGAATTATGGCATATTACATCCACTGGGCATCAAAGTTCGCCACTATGATAATAAAGCACAAGCAAACAGAAGATTACATACACTGGGCATCAAAGATCGCCACCAGTGTAAATAATCACATCGACAAAATAATATACAAAACCAACAACACTTCAATACAGTTCAAGAAATGTTAGCCCTGCTGGGGAGCTGTAGCGCAAGCAGCTGAGCAAGCTGATGAGACTGCGCTTGTTTAACACTTATATTCTCCTCACTCTGAAAGATAAACAAGCAGATAGATGACATGTTTTGCACATAAAAGTATCAGTGCTGAAACTTCTTCACATTTCTTACTAACGAATAAAGTGACATAGTCTAAAATTGCATTAACACAATATGGTATTGTTCAGGTCAAGACATGGTAGAAAATAACATTGTGAAGGAGTTGGCAGCTTCACGACACCACTGGATAACAGATCAAGAACTCATAAGTATCAATGGTTAGTGTGCTGTCAATTTATCCCATTTCAGATTGGCAAATAAAGAGACGGTTTAAATAATAGTAGAATGATATGACATTGTTCATAGTTAAGACATTGCAGAATATGACATTGTGCTATAGTGGGTAGGTTCACCACACCACTGGATTACGGATCAAGAACAAAAGCATACATGCAATGGAAAAGAAGATCACTTGCTATGTATAGTTTAATTTACATGGTATGAAGAAGGAACTTGGTTGTACAACTGAAAACTTAAATTGAGAAGGACAAACTTTTGTTTATGAACTACATAATAAACTTTAAACATGCAATATGATGCAAACACCAAAAATAAATAGTTGTTGCAGTCATGCCTAACCAAATATACACGACAAAGTTTGGAGGCTTGAGAAGGATAAACTTACATTATTGGTGAAGACAGGATCTATAAAGCCCTTATCCATGCTGATGGGGAGGGGGGCAATTCAAGAAGTTTACCACATAATCTTCTTCATAAGCATTGCCTTTATTCTACATTTTGTTAAGAGTAAATATAGATATGATAATATAAGAAAAAATGGAGAATATTTAAGATAAGATGAAGAGTGATGCTACATAACCTAGTAGCTATAAATATAAGTACAGCGATACAGGCAAAAGGTACAGCCAAGACCAATGAACAACTAAACTTCTTCAGTACCATCAGTGGTATCCAACCTTATGGTAAGAGTAAACAAGGTTGTCAGAATCGCGATTGTATTATACGATTCTATGACTTTACGATCCAAACTAACCCCTATGATTCTATGATTTTACTTCATAGAATCTACATTTCTACGATCCTGATAGTGAAGATTCTACAATTTGCGATCCTACCATCGGAGCTCCGATCCGATTCAAAATCACGATTCTGACAACCTTGAGAGTAAATATAGATCTGATGTGTAGAAAATGGAGGGCAAAGGAAAATAAGTTGCAGAGTGATGGTACATGAACAACTACCTATCAATATCAGTACACTGATCAAGGACATCATGTACTTACAAGAACAATGCAGAGCTAAAAAAATTCATTGTTATTGGATATATTCTACACTAATGTAACCATTCATAAAGATCTGATAATTTGGAGCGAACAGTTGATAAGCAAGCTATCATGCATACTGTTGTCACATAATGAACCAGGTATGTATGCAAGTATAGTAATACAGGACAACAGCTACTAACAAGAGCAAAGCAGCACGCAGCATATTTGCGATATCCTGTTGTTCTTTTCAAACCGGAATTCTTCTTCGAGCAGATTTCCTGCAAAAAAGATTCGTAAGGCACATGCGGAAAAGTAGAAGTTCAAATTGTCATGTGATTTCATAGACATTACCTCATCCTGGGAACGAGACCAGTGCATAACAAGGTTTTTCCATTCAATGTCTTCTAAATTTAGCAAAGGAGACTTCACCAGAAATTCGTTTGTAGACTTGCCATCAAAGTGTGATTTCCTTAGGTAACACCGATACTGCTGCAATGCTTCCTTGAAAAGCACAAGCAAGCTTTGCTCGTCATGACTATCAAGATTGACCCTTGCCTACTTACAACAATGTAATGTAAATCACTGATGTGTTCAATCAGCAGAAAACAGGAAAATAATAACCATGAATAATAGCACTTACATGTAAGTTGGACATGAAGATGTGAAAATGGTCTTTGTCTTCACTATAATCTTCCCACGATGGAAATATATGCACGTAGTCCCTAACAACATTGAAAGCATTGTCTTTTAAACTAGGAATAACTGGAATGGGGTTCCAATATGCAGGAATTGGCCATCTCTGCAGTTGGGATAGGTCTTCAGCCGGTGGACTTGCTATACATTTTGCTGGAGTGGGATTTTTCTGTGGTACGGCTGGTGCTATGGCAACTGAAATGGTATACCTTTTGCTGGAGTGCAGGTCCTGTGTGGTGAGGCTAGTGGTGTGGCCAGTGAAGTATGGGTACAGTCTACTGGAGTCGGTCCTATGTTTGGTGTCACTGGTTGTACAACCAATATAAGTGGCGTGTTGTCTAATTTCTCCGACACCACCATGTTTTTCAAGGACTTTGCTGGTGCTCCTTCGGGTTCGGCAATCACCCTCTTCCTTTTTGATGTCTGATGCATAAGAAAAGCATTTGAGTGGAAAAACATGGTACGATGACAGATGGAATATGTATTGATAATGGATGGGCATGGCATCTCAACATATATGATGAGTAAACTAAGCAGATGGCGGTGCAACAAACTAGAAGAAATGCAAGACAACATATGCAAGATACGGACAGTCAATAAAACCCTGCCAAATTAGAACAGGCAGCTTGATGGGTGAATAGGACAGGCCATCTGCCTTTGACTCCTCGAGGTTAGAATAGTCATTAGGATCATATTCTGACCAAGAATCAACAGGTAGGGAGCGTATGAGTTTCATTGCATCAGGATGGCACTCAATGCCTTGGTGCCAATTTTGTAAGTCATTACAGTGTAGCTTCAAGAGTGGACTGCTGCTAGTGTGACACAAAGCAGCTACACAGATCATAGTGTAGATATAACGGGAAAACCGTAAGCATCAGAGTAAAATCAGCAAAGTGGAACTTGCTGGAATATATGTGCTAGTATTGCCGGTGCGGCTAGAAAGGCTTCGGATACCAGTTCTCTTCTACTGAAGGTGTGGTACTGTTAATATCCGTGTAACTCTCAAAGGCCACACGGGTCCCTGCATTTCCTTGCTATTCTTATAGGATTAAAGTGGGCAGGCCACCACAAATCCTATTCCTATGTTTACAAAATCCTACGAATCAAAGAGGCCCGAAGAGTTCAAAGTGTCCATCACAACCGACCGTATAGACCTCTACACTGCAAATGTCCCTGCTCATCTTCACTACAAGGAACATATTGTACTACTATCACACTCCATCCATTCCAAAATATAAGTCTTGGTAGAGATTTCCACTATGGATCACATATAGATGTATCCAGATACATTTTAGAGTGCAGATTCACTCATTTTGCTCCATATGTAGTCCATGGTGGAATCTATACAAAGACTTGTATTTAGGAATGGAGAGAGTACTTATTAAAGAAGAACGGAAGAGTAACATGGTAAAGAAGAGCAAGCAGATTTGGGATAATAAAATGTTCGTTGCGCAGTGCCCACACATGATGAACCAGAGCGCATTAAGAATGCAACTCCCTGCTGTCTCTCGACCATTTCAGGCGGTTGGATGAAGATCCTACGTCTCCTAACCCTTCTTCTTCCTCGTCTCTGATTCTTCCCATACAGAACACTGCACGGGCCGCCGGCCGGACCACCGGCCCCCACCGCCTGTGTTCCTCCGCCACCCCCACCCCCCACCCCCGCCCCCACCCGTGTCGAGTTTT
>NC_041387.1:563371943-563396150 GCF_002162155.2 Triticum dicoccoides | reverse complement strand
ACCCGAGCCCTTTCGTTCGCACCGGCTGTCAGGACCCCGACTCGATGCCACATAGGTCTAGCATGTAACACCTCATATCACTTTGCGGCCTCACGCACGGTATTCCCACGGGTGTCGCCTTACCTTTGCCCGGGACCGTTTGCGCCTTTTGGCACACGTATATGATAGTGTCGTTAGTACCCATATGATAAGGAGCCCGGGCTGACATGGCTAGTCGTAAACCCAAAGTGGCACAGACTTACAGGGACAGGCATCCATGACCCAGCAATGAACGTGTCGGTCATCAGCAAGTGGGTCCGGGCTGTAGCACTGGGCTAGCAGGACTCCGGTAAACCGGGTTGTAGCAGGCTAACAGGACTCCGGTACTCAATGCGTGACATTTCCCCGAAGGGACAGACACAGGAACGAAGAAGCACACATGCCGGCCAGCCTAAGTGTTCCAGAGCAGTAGCAAGCTACCATGGCTCAGTGGTAACACTAGGAGACATTTCCCGGTAAGAGAGGCTACTAAGGATAAACAACTAGATAGTCAGATCCCACACATACCAAGTATTTCAATCATACACACAATAAGCTCGATATGTGCAAATACAACAAGGCATCACAACATGACTCTATGACACAAGTACTTTATTTAAGGCTCAGAGAGCCATACATAACATACACAAAGGTACGGGTCACACGACCCAGCATTCAAGTCATACAGTCATACAAACCAGCAGCGGAAGTAACTTGTCTGAGTACAGACAACTAGTAAAATAAAAGAGGCTTGGAAAGCCTAGCTATACTACGTGGTCCTTCACAAGCTCAGGATCACCACCTGGGCCTTAGACTACTCATTGATGTCAACGTCTATGAAGAACCCATCAGAAGGGGTTGCAGCGTCTTCTGTAAAATGTAAATTATAGCAACATGAGTACAAAGGTACTCAGCAAGACTTACATCAGATCCTACATACATGCACATTATCAAGAAGGGTTGGAGGAGTTATTGCAGCAAGCCAGCTTTGACTCTTGGCTAGACTATCCTACAAGACTCCAACTTGAAATGGTTTTGCGTACACGAGTCCCTACTCACCACTTCAATACACTATCGAGGATCCACCTCCGTCTTCCTACGGAAGAGCCATCCTCGGCACTCACACTTATCTTGAGGCTTTTAGTAGTTTCCATTTACTTGTCTATGAACTGTATAGGCAACCAAGTAGTCCTTTACCGCGGACGCGGCTATTCGAATAGATCATGATAACCCTGCAGGGGTGTACTTCTTCATACACGCTCTCACCACTTACCGTCGTTTACACGACATGTACTCGGCAACCTTCAAGCGGAAGCCCAACGTGGGTGTCGGCCACGACCTACCTAATCACCTAAGTCTCTAGTCCAGGTTTATCGCCTATTCGGGTTCCATCCATGAGGACATCCGGCCGAGGTTTCGCTCACAGCCCCAAACGATGTGAACAGGGTTCCCGAGATACCTACGGGTATTTGGTACACCGTGCCACGTACCTACCGCATCACAGCCCACCCCTACGGTCAGCGTTGTCCACGGCCTCCAGTAGGCTACAAACACCAGAAACTACTTGCAACTCCTGGACAGAGAACTAGGGTGAATAAGAAGTCGAGAGGGTCCATTGGTTTCGGGCCCAATGCATGGTAGTAGCTGAATCTTAAATCACACATACAGATCTCAGTGCTTAAGGTCGGCTTCAATGAAACAACCCACCATGTACTCCTACATGGCCTCTCATTGATACCTTTACCAAATCATGTTCACCACACCACGTTCATTACCGACATAATCATTTCACTCTAGTCCATCACCCAGATGGACCAGACCTGACACGACTCTAAGCATAGCAGGCATAGCAAGGTAGGAACAACACATACATATGGCTCAAACAACTCCTACACATGCTAGTGGGTTTCATCTAGTTACTGTGGCAATGACAGGTCATGCAGAGGAAATGGGTTCAACTACCGTAACACACAGCAGTTTGAAACGCGTTGTCTTAATGCAGTAAACGAGAGCAGGAGCGAGAACATGGGATTGTATCGATATGATCAAATGGTTGGTTGCTTGCCTGATGGTTCGATGCACCGATACGGTTCTTCGTTAGGGTAATCACGGTACTCCTCGGAGGCAGATCCTGCCGCAAATAACACCGATACACAACCATCACCAAACAATGTGCAACAATATGATGCATGCATGAAACATGGCAATATGAGTGTGTTGGGCTAATGCAACTAAGACCAGAAGGGTTTGAACCAATTTGAATCAAAGATTCAAATTTCAAACTCAAACATGGCCCCTTTAAAGTGTTTTTCCTTGTTCTGCATTAAACATCAAGTTAACTTGTTTAATCATGCATGAAAATAGTACAGATGGATAGATTGGATTTTTCTGATCATTTTTCATATATAATTTGTCTGATTTGGAGTTACAGAATAAAAGTTATGAATTTTTGAAGTTTAAACTATATTCTGGAATTTCCTATATTAGATTAAATCCAGAAAATCAATTACTACGTCAGCCTGACGTCAGTGTGACATTAGCAGGTCAACGGGACACGTCCGGGTCAAACCTGACAGTGGGTCCCGCGTGTTAGTGTGATTAATTAAACTAAAATTAATTTAAACTAATCCTAATTAGTTAACAGGCTGGGCCCCACCTGTCATTGACTCAGGGGAGTCAACCAGGGCCCACCCGTGGTCAAACCCGGGTCGGCTGCACCGGCGTTTAGCCGCCGGCGAGCCCGACGCAGCGGCGGAAGTGGTTTTGGCCGTTTCGGCCACCAAATGGGTCGCGGAGACCACCGGAGTGGAGCTGAGGACGAGCCGCAGCTCTTGGTGGAGTCCGTTGGGGTCGGGGTGGCCGGAGTTGGCGCCAGCGACGACTTTGGCGGCCACCGGAGTTCGGCCGAAGTCGAACTTGTCGCTAGGGGGGTCGGTGAGGTGCGGGGAGTAGCTAGTTAGGTGCTACGTGACGCGGTGAGCATGATGGACACCATGGAGTGGTCGGAGGGTGACCGGGAGCACGTCGGCGATGAGCTCCACAGTGGTGGGTGCAGTTGAGCTCCAGGAGGTCGCTACACGACTCGGGAGCAAGAAAAGAAGAGAGGGGAAGATGTTTAAGCTCACGGGGAGTTCGACGAAGCCCTTGGTGCGGCCGGGGACGGACCGGAGCGACGACGGCGTTGAAGGGGATCTCCGGCGACGGCGGTTCGGGCGAGGTCGTTGCGGTGGACTCGGGCGTTACGAGCGCTCGGGGCTCGGCTTGCTCGATGAAGTGGACAGCGGCGGAGCTCCTGGACACGACGAGAGGACGCACGGGCGGCGGGGAGCACGACTACGACGTAGGCACGGCGGTGGTGGCGTCGGTCATGGCGGGGGAGCGCGAGGGGGAGGAGCTGGAGAGGAGAGGGGGTGTCTGGGGGGTTCGGGGGAGAGAGGGGGAGTGATCCACGACGTCACCGGGCGAGGGGAGCGGCGAGGCGGCGAGCAGGTGCGTGGCGCACGCTGCGGTCGCCGTCGGGCACCTGCCTGCCTGCCTAGCCGGCAAGCAGCTCGCTGGAGCGGCGCTGCGCTGGGCCGGCAGGTGGGCCTGGTGCTGGGCGCCAGGTAAGCTTTTCTATTTTTCTCTGTTTTCTGTTTTTTAATACTTCTGCAACTTTGTTGAATTAATAAAAATACTTAGGCAACTCCTAAAATCACCAAACTACTCCTGGTCCATAGTTGGATTATTTCCAACATGAAACATTTTAGTTTGGAGATATTTGAGCATTTAAATATTTTATATAATTTTAAATGCCCAAATTCAAATATTTATGATTTATTTCATAAACCCTAAGATGGCCTAGGAAAATGTGCATCACTTTTGGCAGAGGTTCTGAACCAAGACAAAAATGATGGGCATTTTAGAAGGGCATTTCAGGTTCATTGAAAAAGTTTTTAGTAAACCCTAGTTGGTTTCAGAGGGGGCTGGGGGTTCTGTCATCCCCATTTCAGGTTTCTGATGAAAGACTAAATATGATGCAACACTCTAATGCATGAACTAGCTAGGGTGTGACAACTCACCCCCACTCAAAAGAATCTCGTCCCGAGATTTGGGTTCTTCCGGAAAGAAGGCGGGGTACTCGAGTCGAAGACGATCCTCCCTTTCCCAAGTTGCTTCATCCTCAGAATGGTGCGACCATTGAACTTTGAGAAACTTGATATTATGACGTCGGGTGGTATGCTCGGCCTGATCGAGGATATGAATGGGGTACTCTCGATATGTAAGATTATCTTGGAGATCAAGCGTTTCGTGGTCCACTCCACGGATAGGATCCGAGAAGCAACGCCTGAGTTGAGAAACGTGGAAGACATCGTGGACTCTGGAGAGATGCGGAGGTAGTTCCAACTAGTAGGCAGCTTCCCCTCGTTTTGCGAGAATGCGGAAAGGTCCAATGTAACGAGGAGCCAATTTGCCTTTGATACCGAAACGATGGGTTCCCTTCAGAGGAGTAACCCGAAGGTAAGCCTTCTCGTCAACCTCGAAAGTCATAGCCTTATGTTTTCGGTCATATTGACTCTTTTGACGAGATTGGGCTGTTTTCAACTTTTCACGAACGATGCGAACTTGCTCTTCTGCTTCCTGAATCATATCCGGGCCAAAGAATTGTCTTTCCCCGGTTTCTGACCAGTTAAGCGGTGTTCAACACCGTCGTCCATAGAGAACTTTAAAAGGGGCTTTACCCAAGCTAGATTGATAGCTGTTGTTGTAAGCGAATTCGGCAAATGGAAGGCATTTCTCCCACTCCATTCCGAATGAGATAACAGAGGCTCGAAGCATGTCTTCTAGAATCTGGTTGATGCGTTCCACCTGACCACTCGACTGAGGGTGGAAAGCGGTGCTAAAAGAAAGGCGGGTTCCCATAGCATTTTGGAAACTTTCCCAAAATCGAGAGGTGAAAAGACTTCCTCGATCCGAGTTAATTTCCAAAGGAACACCATGGAGGGACACTATTCGAGAGATGTATAAGTCTGCCAATTGACTAGCGGTTATACTCTCACGAACAGGTAAGAAATGGGATACTTTGGAAAGACGATCGACAACGACGAAGATAGCATTATTCCCTCTCTTGGTCCTGGGAAAACCGGTAATGAAATCCATACCAATTTTATCCCATTTCCATTCAGGAATAGCTAAGGGTTGAAGGGTGCCAGCAGGCCGTTGATGCTCTACTTTTACACGACGGCAGACGTCGCAATTAGCAATATACTGAGCAATTTCTCTCTTCATTCTAGTCCACCAGAACCTCTGGTGTAGGTCCTGATACATCTTGGTACTACCGGGATGAATGGTGAGAGGAGATTCATGAGCTTCCTTAAGGATCAGTCGTCTCAGGTTTCGCACTCTGGGAACCACTAGTCGATTCCCGAAGTATACGACCCCTTGATCATCAATGGAGAAACAATTTGCAACTCCTTTCTTGATGTTTCTCTTGATGCGGGAAATTCCCGGATCTACCTTCTGTGCTTTGATGATCTGATCCGTAAGGGTAGGTTTTGCCACCAAGGTGGAAAGAAAACCTTGAGGAACAATGTGAAGGTTAAGCTTCCGAAATTCCTCATGGAGAAGCGGTTGACTTTGTTGTAACATCAGGTTGTTACAATAAGATTTACGACTTAGCGCATCAGCCATGACGTTGGCTTTCCCTGGGGTGTAAGTTATTCCTAAGTCGAAATCTGTGATCAACTCAACCCAACGTCTTTGCCTGAGATTCAAATCCGGTTGGGTGAAGATATACTTCAGACTTTGGTGATCAGTGAATATTTCGCAATGATTACCAAGAAGGTAATGTCGCCAGGTTTTAAGTGCATAGACTACGGCTGCAAGCTCTAGATCATGAGTAGGATAATTCTCCTCATGTGGGTGCAGTTGCCGTGAAGCGTAAGCAATTACGTGTCGATCTTGCATGAGAATGCAACCTAGTCCTTGTCGCGAGGCGTCACAGTAGATAACAAAGTCCTTACAGAAGTCTGGCGGTACCAGTACGGAAGCAGAAGTCAGGCGTCTTTTCAGTTCCTGAAAGCTGTGCTCACATTGTGGAGTCCATTCGAACTTTTTAACTTTCTTGAGGAGTTCGGTTAGAGGTTTAGCAACTTTGGAGAAGTTCTCGACAAAGCGACGGCAATAGCTCGCTAAGCCCAGAAAACTCCGAACTTGCTTGACCGATTCAGGTGGAGTCCAATTAAGGACGGCTTGAACTCGCTCAGGGTTAACAGCAATACCTTTACCAGATATTACATGACCCAGATAGGTCACTTCTGACAACCAAAATTCACATTTAGAGAATTTGGCATAAAGACGATGCTCTCGAAGTTTCTTCAACACTAGCCTTAGATGTTCGGCATGTTCTTCCTCATTCCTGGAGTAGATGAGTATATCATCAAGGTAAACAACGACGAATTTATCCAAATACTCCATGAAGATTGAGTTCATTAACCGAGAAAAGGTGGCTGGAGCGTTGGTTAAACCGAAGGACATGACGGTGTACTCGTATTGGCCATAACTAGTAACAAAGGCCGTTTTAGGAATGTCCCCGTTCCTGATTTTGATTTGATGGTAGCCTAACCTCAAATCCATTTTGGAGAAGATTGAGGATCCAGCGAGCTGATCATACAGGTCGTTGATCCTGGGGACCGGATATTTGTTCTTGATTGTGACCAAATTGACAGGTCGATAATCTACAACCATCCGGTCCGTACCATCCTTCTTCTTGACGAAGAGGACGGGGCAAGCCCACAGAGATGAACTAGGTCGGATGAAACCCTTTTTCAAGGACTCATCGAGTTGTTTCTTAAGCTCGGCTAGTTCTAGTGGTGCCATCTTATAGGGTCTTCTAGCAATCGGGACGGTTCCTGGAATAAGGTCTATTACGAACTCAACATCCCTGTCAGGTGGAACACCTGGCAATTCCTCTGGGAAGACATCCGGGAAGTCACGGACTACCGGAACGTCCTCAAGGTCTGGCAAAGGGCTGGCGTTAAGAGAATATAACTGTCGCTTGGCTATTTGGGTCAAGACATTGACTATCTTCCCCGAGGGATGGGTGAGTTGAACAGTCCTAGAGAAACAATCAATTTTGGCATGATGAGCTGACATCCAGTCCATACCCAAGATGATATTAATATCTGAAGATTTAAGGGCTATCAAAGATGCGAGGAAAACAAGTCTGTCGACTTGAATTTCATTTCCATGGCTTACCCTAGAAGTTTGCCATTTGGATCCCGGAGTTTGAATTACCATAGAGGATGGCATGTCACAGAATGCGGTGTTATGCAGACGAGCATAGCTCTCGGATATAAATGAATGAGATGCTCCTGTATCAAAAAGAACAGATGCCGGGTGGCAATTAACAAGGAGCGTACCGAGAACGACGTTGGGATCCTCTTGAGCTTCTTCGGCAGAGATACAGTTGACATGGCCACGTGTAGCGGTGGCCGGCTTGGCGTGGAACACTTTCCCTGTCGGCTTGCCACGGCCAACAGTTTTAGCAGATTGGTTGGGGTTGGTCTGGGGACACTCGCGCATATAGTGGCCAGATTCCCCACACTTAAAGCAAGTCACATAACTGGTACGTGGAGGAGCATTGTTGGTTGGACCACCATAGGACTTGGCTAGTGCAGACTATTGAATGGGGCGAGGCGCCTAGAAGGATGGCCTCGGTGTGAACCTGGGTGGTAGGGCAGTGTTGGGCACCCACACGCGGTGCTTCTGAGGGCCAGCACCGGATGAGGAACCCACGTCACGGCCATGCTTGCATGTTGCGTCATAATCAGTCTGACCAGTCTCAGCACTGATGGCCTTGTTAACAAGCTTCTGAAAAGATGTGCACTCATGCAGACGGAGGTCGCGGCGAAGCTCAGGACTAAGTCCCTTACGGAACCTTGCTTGCTTCTTGGCATCAGTAGCAACTTCCTCAGTGGCATATCGTGCGAGGTTACCGAACTCCCTGCTGTAAGCATCCACAGAGAGTCGGCCTTGAGTGAAACTGCAAAATTCCTCACGTTTACGGTCCATGAGACCCTCCGGAATGTGATGTTCACGGAAAGCCTCGTTGAATTCAGCCCAAGTAGTGACATGGCCCGCTGGGCGCATAGCTCCATAATTCTCCCACCAGAGACTGGCGGGACCTTCAAGATGATATGCAGCAAAGGTGACCCTGTCAGCCTCGGCTACTAGCGTGGAGCGCAGTTTGTGAGAAATACTGTGAAATCAGTCATCAGCGTCGAGAGGCTCGACGGAGTGGTGGAACGTGGGTGGATGTAACTTGATGAAATCACTGAGTGACACCACGTTAGTCCTCTGATGGTGTGTTGTGTTCTGTTCAATACGCTCCAACAAACGGTTGGTCTCCCGCTTGTTTCTTTCGGCTTCCATCATAACCTCGGCTAGGGAAGGAGGATGAGGCAGATTTGCATTCCTGACTTCACTGCCTTCGGCCTGCTCTTGGGGAGTAGGGTTAGTGCGTGTGTTGACCATCCTAGGTAAACAAGACAATGATTTAGTCAGAATGATAAGATTCCGACATAGGATACAAAATGTAAGGAATAACTCAGAATGCAAGATGATCATCCGAATGACATGGTAGATACAGGAACTGCTTCTTTATTCCATCGTCATACACACCATACAAGGTTTAGTACAAGACCAAACAAGGTACTATTACGGTGAAAAGAGGATTACATCTCATCGGAGGCATCCCAAGCTCCTATACATTATTTTTCTACACCTCCGGAAGGCGGTACAACTAGGTCATACCCCACGAGTCACGCAGGACGATAGACGACACCGCTAGTACGAACTAGTGATACTACCACTAACTCAGACCGATCCGTAGTAGTCCTCGTAGAAATCACCTCCATAGCCGGGAAGCTCAACATGATCATCCGGCAACAGACGATCTCGCGGAGCTTGCGGGCCATAGGGGCTAGGATGAGGTCTTGGACCAACAGACGGTGGCCTGCGGGGACCGTGAGGTGGGGTGATGCCTCCTACATCACGCCAACCCATCACGTCTGGCAGAGCAGATCTCACAGGATAGAGATCGCGCATATCCGAATATCCAGCTTGCACCGCCGGTGCAAACCGAGTCAACGTGGCCCAATGGTCAGCACGGGTATTGAAAAGCTCTAGCCTCAAGTCCCGATTTTCACGGTCCTTATCCTCGAGCATCTCAGCAGTGGTGCGAGTCCGTGAATCCTCCTGAGTGGGGTCAGCATAGATAGCCTGGAGATACCCTTGTGCTCCCGGAAGTGATCCTGGCATATACCGGAAATCAGAATCCCGAAATAGGCCAGTCCTGACTCGCATGATGGTCATCATAGAGTAGGCGGCGTCCTGCACAGCCATCTCAATAGTAACCCCGAGTCCATAGGAGCAGCGAAGGGGCTCGGTGGATCCAGGATAAGATGGAAATATCCTGACAGTGCAGAGATACTGGCTTTGATTAAAGTCTCGGAATTGCTCTTCGACCGTGTACTCAGGATACCAACGGTATCCAGCCTCAGTCATTACACTGACCAACATGGCAGTATGGCCGGGTACATCTAGGCATCGAGTCAGGCGAACCACTTGATTAAGGTCGCGAGTGGCCATCTGAAAGCACAACCATAATGCAAAGGCATTAGAATTTCTAGCAAATTTTCGGCAGCATAACAGCTGTAAATGCTCAAGAAGGATTTTGAGACATTTGACAAAGGATTTCATACACACTCAACATCATCATATCAAAGTTCTGAGTCCATCCTAACAACATGATGTGGTAGTAGAACTGTACTAGGCTTGTATCCATCAAACCTATAAGGTACTACTGATTAGTAACACGTGATCCTGATAGAGAGAATAGATCCTAATTCCTTAACCCCCGGTGGAAGAATAGACTGACTCAGATCAGAATGTCATAAGATAAAGGAGTAAAAAGAGCCTTACGTTCCAACCCACAAACAATTCCCCTACATATAACTAAAGAATTTCTAGACTCAACATCGACCAGTTTGGCTTGAAGAACCTACAGGCAGTCCGGCTCTGATGCCAACGCTGTTAGGACCCCGACTCGATGCCACATAGGTCTAGCATGTAACACCTCATATCACTTTGCGGCCTCACGCACGGTATTCCCACGGGTGTCGCCTTACCTTTGCCCGGGACCGTTTGCGCCTTTTGGCACACGTATATGATAGTGTCGCTAGTACCCATATGATAAGGAGCCCGGGCTGACATGGCTAGTCGTAAACCCAAAGAGGCACAGACTTACAGGGACAGGCATCCATGACCCAGCGACGAAC
Organism: Triticum dicoccoides; assembly: GCF_002162155.2. NCBI lineage: Eukaryota > Viridiplantae > Streptophyta > Magnoliopsida > Poales > Poaceae > Triticum > Triticum dicoccoides. The sequence continues at coordinate 563,385,813 of NC_041387.1, read as the reverse complement.
GTGTCGGTCATCAGCAAGTGGGTCCAGGCTGTAGCACTGGGCTAGCAGGACTCCGGTAAACCGTGCTGTAGCAGGCTAACAGGACTCCGGTACTCAATGCGTGACATTTCCCCGAAGGGACAGACACAGGAACGAAGAAGGACACATGCCGGCCAGCCTAAGTGTTCTAGAGCAGTAGCAAGCTACCATGGCTCAGTGGTAACACTAGGAGACATTTCCCGGTAAGAGAGGCTACTAAGGATAAACAACTAGATAGTCAGATCCCACACATACCAAGCATTTCAATCATACACACAATAAGCTCGATATGTGCAAATACAACAAGGCATCACAACATGACTCTATGACACAAGTACTTTATTTAAGGCTCAGAGAGCCATACATAACATACACAAAGGTACGGGTCATACGACCCAGCATTCAAGTCATACAGTCATACAAACCAGCAGCGGAAGTAACTTGTCTGAGTACAGACAACTAGTAAAATAAAAGAGGCTTGGAAAGCCTAGCTATACTACATGGTCCTTCACAAGCTCAGGATCACCACCTGGGCCTTAGCCTACTCATTGATGTCAACGTCTACAAAGAACCCATCAGAAGGGGTTGCAGCGTCTTCTGTAAAATGTAAATTATAGCAACATGAGTACAAAGGTACTCAGCAAGACTTACATCAGATCCTACATACATGCACATTATCAAGAAGGGTTGGAGGAGTTATTGCAGCAAGCCAGCTTTGACTCTTGGCTAGACTATCCTACGAGACTCCAACGTGAAATGGTTTTGCGTACACGAGTCCACTACTCACCACTTCAATACACTACCGAGGATCCACCTCCGTCTTCCTAGGGAAGAGCCATCCTCGGCACTCACACTTATCTTGAGGCTTTTAGTAGTTTCCATTTACTTGTCTATGAACTGTATAGGCAACCAAGTAGTCCTTTACCGCGGACGCGGCTATTCGAATAGATCATGATAACCCTGCAGGGGTGTACTTCTTCATACACGCTCTCACCACTTACCGTCGTTTACACGACATGTACTCGGCAACCTTCAAGCAGAAGCCCAACGTGGGTGTCGGCCACGACCTACCTAATCACCTAAGTCTCTAGTCCAGGTTTATCTCCTATTCGGGTTCCATCCATGAGGAGATCCGGCCGAGGTTTCGCTCACAGCCCCAAACGATGTGAACAGGGTTCCCGAGATACCTAACGGGTATTCGGTACACCGTGCCATGTACCTACCGCATCACAGCCCACCACTACTATCAGCGCTGTCCACGGCCTCCAGTAGGCTACAAACACCAGAAACTACTTGCAACTCCTGGACAGAAAACTAGGGTGAATAAGAAGTCGAGAGGGTCCATTGGTTTCGGGCCCAATGCATGGTAGTAGCTGAATCTTAAATCACACATACAGATCTCAGTGCTTAAGGTCGGCTTCAATGAAACAACCCACCATGTACTCCTACATGGCCTCTCATTGATACCTTTACCAAATCATGTTCACCACACCACGTTCATTACCGACATAATCATTTCACTCTAGTCCATCACCCAGATGGACCAGACCTGACACGACTCTAAGCATAGCAGGCATAGCAAGGTAGGAACAACACATACATATGGCTCAAACAACTCCTACACATGCTAGTGGGTTTCATCTAGTTACTGTGGCAATGACAGGTCATGCAGAGGAAATGGGTTCAACTACCGTAACACACAGCAGTTTGAAACGCGTTGTCTTAATGCAGTAAACGAGAGCAGGAGCGAGAACATGGGATTGTATCGATATGATCAAATGGTTGGTTGCTTGCCTGATGGTTCGATGCACTGATACGGTTCTTCGTTAGGGTAATCACGGTACTCCTTGGAGGCAGATCCTGCCGCAAAGAACACCGATACACAACCATCACCAAACAATGTGCAACAATATGATGCATGCATGAAACATGGCAATATGAGTGTGTTGGGCTAATGCAACTAAGACCAGAAGGGTTTGAACCAATTTGAATCAAAGATTCAAATTTCAAACACAAACATGGCCCCTTTAAAGTGTTTTTCCTTGTTCTGCATTTAACATCAAGTTAACTTGTTTAATCATGCATGAAAATAGTACAGATGGATAGATTGGATTTTTCTGATCATTTTTCATATATAATTTGTCTGATTTGGAGTTATAGAATAAAAGTTATGAATTTTTGAAGTTTAAACTATATTTTGGAATTTCCTATATTAGATTAAATCCAGAAAATCAATTACTGCGTCAGCCTGACGTCAGTGTGACATCAGCAGGTCAACGGGACACGTCCGGGTCAAACCTTACAGTGGGTCCCACGTGTCAGTGTGATTAATTAAACTAAAATTAATTTAAACTAATCCTAATTAGTTAACAGGCTGGGCCCCACCTGTCATTGACTCAGGGGAGTCAACCAGGGCCCACCCGTGGTCAAACCCGGGCCGGTTGCACCGGCGTTTAGCCGCCGGCGAGCCCGACGCGGCGGCGGAAGTGGTTTTGGCCGTTTCGGCCACCAAATGGGTCGCGGAGACCACCGGAGTGGAGCTGAGGACGAGCCGCAGCTCTTGGTGGAGTCCGTTGGGGTCGGGTGGCCGGAGTTGGCGCCGGCGACAACTTTGGCGGCCACCGGAGTTCGGCCGAAGTCGAACTTGTCGCTAGGGGGGTCGGTGAGGTGCGGGGAGTAGCTAGTTAGGTGCTACGTGAGGCGGTGAGCATGATGGACACCGTGGAGTGGTCGGAGGGTGACCGGGAGCACGTCGGCGACGAGCTCCACGGTGGTGGGTGCGGTTGAGCTCCGGGAGGTCGCTACACGGCTTGGGAGCAAGAAAAGAAGAGAGGGGAAGATGGCTAAGCTCACGGGGAGTTCGACGAAGCCCTTGGTGCGGCCGGGGACGGACCGGAGCGACGACGGCGTTGAAGGGGATCTCCGGTGACGGCGGTTCGGGCGAGGTCGTTGCGGTGGAATCGGGCGTTGCGAGCGCTCGGGAATCGGCTTGCTCGATGAAGTGGACAGCGGCGGAGCTCCTGGACACGACGAGAGGACGCACGGGCGGCGGGGAGCACGGCTACGACGTAGGGACGGCGGTGGTGGTGTCGGTCATGGCGGGGGAGCGCGAGGGGGAGGAGCTGGAGAGGAGAGGGGGTGTCTGGGGGGTTTGGGGGAGAGAGGGGGAGCGATCCACGACGTCACCGGGCGAGGGGAGCGGCGAGGTGGCGAGCAGGTGCGTGGCGCGCGCTGCGGTCGCCGTCGGGCACCTGCCTGCCTGCCTGGCCGGCAAGCAGCTCGCTGGAGCGGCGCTGGGCTGGGCCGGCAGGTGGGCCGGGTGCTGGGCGCCAGGTAAGCTTTTCTATTTTTCTCTGTTTTCTGTTTTTTAATACTTCTGCAACTTTGTTGAATTAATAAAAATACTTAGGCAACTCCTAAAATCACCAAACTACTCCTGGTCCATAGTTGGATTATTTCCAACATGAAACATTTTAGTTTGGAGATATTTGAGCATTTAAATATTTTATATAATTTTAAATGCCCAAATTCAAATATTTATGATTTAATTCACAAACCCTAAGATGGCCTAGGAAAATGTGCATCACTTTTGGCAGAGGTTCTGAACCAAGACAAAAATGATGGGCATTTTAGAAGGGCATTTCAGGTTCATTGAAAAAGTTTTTAGTAAACCCTAGTTGGTTTCAGAGGGGGCTGGGGGTTTTGTCATCCCCATTTCAGGTTTCTGATGAAAGAGTAAATATGATGCAACACTCTAATGCATGAACTAGCTAGGGTGTGACACCGGCGAACTCTGGTGAGCTCTAAAAAATTGACTGACCCAATTTTGAAATTTAGTCTACTGTGATTTAACTAGTGTGGAATATAAAAGGGGAAAACCATAAGCATTGGGAGTTTAGTGTTGAGCGTGCAATGGCGGATCTAAAGGTGCAAACCGGACAAAGGCAACTTCGCAACCAATGATTTCTTTCAACTAGCAAGTAAGTGATGGACAAGAAATCAGAGTAAAGCAGTGGTGATCTAGTTTCTTGCTGCGATAAATAAGTTGAGCAGATACGAAAGAGTACCGCCTCTGGTGCGGCGCTGTGTATGCATCTGCTGAGAATTTCATGGTGCTGCGGTAGCGATGGCTATTGGCGGCGTGGAAGCAGATCTAGGAGGGTAGACGGTGGCGGCGAGGCGCGGTGGATGAGACGGTCGTAGGAGCGGCGCCGGCAAGGTGGATGACAGCGGGGATGAAGCGAGAGGACAGGATGCAAGGATCCCGGTTCGAAGCCGTGGATGAGAGAGGTCGATCTCTTGTAATGGACGATGGCGTCGGGGTATCAGCTCCGGCATGGTGGAGGAGGACGACAGTAGATGGGGTGGCAGACGGAGGAGGCTGGGGTGGATAGGGTGTTTTGGCGCCCATGGAGTACAAATGGGGAAATGGAGGTAGAGAGGAAGGGGGAACCATGTCTTCAGGGCACGCTTGTCTCAATTGCGATGAAATTTACAAACTTAGCCCCTGTTTCAAATTTCCTACATCGCAACAATATTAGTCGGTTGGATAGGACGGTAATCTCGCATACACCGAATATTTGTTGACGAGAGTTTGTTTTTGGCGCCCACCATGTATGAATCGGGGAGGGAGTCGATTTCGGCCAAGGACACACTATGTTTTGGCGCCCACCGTGTATGAATCCGGGTGAGAGGCGGTTATGTCACGTTTGAGTGAAATTACAAACCTACCCCTATCGAAACCTATAGAAATCGAGCACATAGGCTTTGCGTGGCAGGGATAGGCAGTATAGTAATTTCCATCTCGCATATTTTGGTTTTGGGCAGTTACTGCGACTTTCCCCGCTTTGTTCAAATTTTCTAGAGTGCATGTTTACCGTGCCAACTCAATTTGAATCCAATTGTATTATATTTTTTTGGTGGGATCCATTTTCGATTGGAATAAAATTCCATATACATCATTTATATATATATATATACTTTCAAAAGCACAACAAAGAATTTTGCTCCTTTATATGTATAATATGATTTACAAATACAATGATCTCAAAATCATAAGGTTGAATTCAAAAAATTTAAACCAAATTATGTTCTACTAAAATGTATGGATCAGTAATATCTACATATTAAATAACATAGATGCGCGTGAATTCATATGAGTATGCATGTTTGATAGATCAATTTTGGTTCGAGTACGGATTACATGTATCATCATCTCAAATTCAAATATTTGAATCCCTTTTATGTTCACTCCTTTCACACCCATCTCCCTTGCATGCATGCTCCTTCATGTAGATATCACTCTCTTTTCTCTAGCTCACCCGCACGCTCACTTCATTTTTCTCCTATCCTCGCAAACATGGTCTCTCGACGTCTCCCTTGAGAAGTGTCACACTCTCCCTATCATTATACATTACATGGTTTTCATTATCTTTCACGTCTCTACTATTCTCTGGTATCACTAGGTACCTAAGCTTTCTTTTTCACCGCCACACACACAGTCTCCACTCGTCTTTCACTTTGTCTTTCTCTCTATGGGATTCTCTCACACACCCTATATGTCTCTAGATATGACTCATACCACTAAAATTACTCTCTCTCTCTCTCTCTCCTGTAAACAGAACATTTGTTGTGGTCTCCTTTTTATCTCCATCCCAGACTGACATTATTCATTTGTTTACCGATCAGAAAAACTCCCCCCCCCCTCACACACACACACACACAACTCCTGCTTCCACTCCCCTTCCCAACTACCATCTCTCACACACACACACACAAAACTCTCGCTTTCACACCCCGACTCGTATTTCTCTCACGAACATTTATCGACTAGCCTCTAGATAGGTTTATACACCCGCACACTCGTGCTTCCACTATTGCATACATGTCTCTCTCCCGCTCATTGTATCTATGTAGATTTTTCTTCCCTTCTTGAGACACGCCCTCTCGATCATGCACACACACACTATCACCTCATTTTAAGCTGATACCTCTCGCACACACACTCTTTGTGTCTTTGTCACACATGCACTCCGTCCTCCTCCTCTCTCCCTCTCTCTCTCTCTCATACACATGGGCTTTTTGCAACAACTAGCAAGATGCCCATGCGTTGCACGGAACATCAAGATGCATTTGTATGAGTAGTTTATCTTGTGGGAGAAAAGGATGAACGAGGGAAGGCCTTATTTGCAAATGCAGAGAGGGGTGTGGGTATCTTTTTGCAAAATTGCCATAGCTTCCTTCCTATCCGTGAGATATAGATCGGACGGCCTATATTGCAGGATGGCAGGCACACGATCATCACTGACTATGCTTTTTATAAGAGTAGGGATAAAAAACAGAGTTGGTGATGATGGTGGGCCTGCCATCCTGTAATGTAGGTTGCCTGATTTATATCTTACAGATAGGAAGGAAACTATGGCAATTTACCCGCACTCCTCTCCACATTTGTAGATAAGGCCTTCCCTCATTCATCCTTTTCTCCCACAAGATCTTGATGTTCCGTGCAACACACAGGCATCTTGCTAGTAAGAGTAGAAATTAGACATATACCACTTCTCAAATCTTGAAACCAACAAGATTCCTCCCTTATCTCATCAAAACCGCAAAAGGAATATATTTTGAGTGAAACATAACATATTTTTAGAGATATACGTATTTCAAAACTAGACTTTTTTCTATCAAATCAGTGAATATGTATTAATCTACTTTGATCGTGTGGCAATGCATTGGCACATTGCTAGTAGTTATTATAATTTTTTGGACACCAGACAAATGGTGGAGTACATATACGAAGAGAAGAGGCGCACGCACGAAGTCAGTCTCTCGCTGTCTCTCACACATGAGTGTTACAGAAAGGCAACGTCAACAAATAAACCCTAAAACCCTAGGTTCACGATTGCTGCATTCGCGGGTACCTTTGTAGGAATAGTCAGCTCGCGTGATAATTTGATCCATAGGAGTTGATGGTTGGGACTGAGGGAGTCCTGGATTAGGGGGTATCCGGACAGCCGGACTATATACATTGTCCGGACTATTGAAGCGTGAAGGTACAAGACTCAAGACTTCGGCCCGTGTCCGGATGGGACTCTCCTTTGCGTGGAAGACAAGCTTGGCGATCCGGATATTATATTTCCTTCCTTGTAACCGACTCCATGTAAACCCTAGCCCTCTCCGGTGTCTATATAAACTAGAGAGGATGGTCCTTAGAAGACGGAACACAATTACAATCATACCATCATAGGCTAGCTCTTAGGGTTTAGCCTCTACGATCTCGTGGTAGATTTACTCTTGTACTACTCATATCTTCAATATTAATCAAGCAGGAAGTAGGGTTTTACCTCCATCGAGAGGGCCCAAACCTGGGTAAACATTGTGTCCCTTGCTTCTTGTTACCATTAGCCTAAGACGCACATATCGGGACCCCCTACCCGAGATCCGTCGGTTTTGACACCGACATTGGTGCTTTCATTGAGAGTTCCTCTGTGTCGTCACTTCAAGGCTTGATGGCGTCTTCAATCGTCAACAATACTGTCCAGGGCGAGACTTTTTCTCCCCGGACAGATCTTTGTGTTCGGCGGCTTTGCACTGCGGGCCAATTCGCTTGGTCATCTGGAGCAGATCGACAACTACGCCCCTTGTCACCAGATCTGGTTCGGAAACCTGAACTACACGGTGGACATTCACGGAGACTTGATCTTCGACGGATTCGGGCCTGTGCCAGGAGCGCCGGACAGTCACGACGAGGACGGCCTAGACCTGCTGTCGGACAATGCTCAGGACATCATCCCTGCAGCAGCCCCGGATTCCAATCCGGAACAGGTTGCGTTGCCCAAGGACAAAGGGTTAGACCCCTCCCCGCAGGCCACACACTCATCGGCGGTGGAGCCAAACACAGGTCGCATCTTTGTGGAGGCCTATATTCCCAGGCCCCCGGACTTGTATCCAGTCATTGGTCCCGGTCCGCACACTCTCGAGCCAGCCGAGCCAGGTTGGGCTCCGGTAATGGAGTTTACCGTTGCGGACATCTTTCCGCACTCGCCCTTTGGCAACATGCTGAACTCATTAAAGTCTCTCTCTTTGTCAGGAGGCTCCGGGCCAAACTATGTTCGGCTTGAGTGGGAAGTAGGCGAAGAAAAAATTTGCTGCCCACCCACCACCCACTTCATTGCCATGATTGATGATTTAACCCACATGCTTGACTTTGACTTCGAAGACATCGACAGTATGGACGATGATGCCGGAGACATACAGGAGCCACCGCCCACAGGACGGTGGATAGCCACCTCTTCATATGATATATATATATATATATATATATATATATATATATATATATATATATATATATATATATATATATATATATATATATATATATATATATATATATGGTGGACACTCCGAAAGAAACCAATGGCGATGAGGCAACGGAGGATAACCCCTCCAAGAAAAAAGCAAAGCATGGGCGTCGCCAGCGCCGCTCCAAGCCCCGCCAAGGCAATACCGGCACCGGAGACGAAAACAATCCGGGCGGTGCCGGTGATGAATACAACCCCGAAGAGCCTGCCTTCGAGCAGGCCGAACAGGAAGATGGACATGACAGCCCAGATGAACAGGCGATGGACGGGTATCCGGAGGAGGACAACTACATGCCCCCCTCCGAAGACGAGATTAGCCTCGGCGACGATGATTTCGGCGTGCCTGAGGACCCCATGGAGCAGGAGCGCTTCAAGCACCGGCTTATTGCCACTGGGAGAAGCCTGAAGAAGAAGCAACAGCAGCTTCAAGCTGATCAAGACCTGCTCATAGATAGATGGACAGAAGTCCTGGCAGCCGAGGAATATGGACTCGAGCGCCACACGGCTGACCGGCCGCCTCGAGGCGGGGATAAAGCGGCATATCAGCCCGAATACCAGCCTGCACCACCGTGCCAGTTTACTATGCCCCGGGGTAATACTCAGGACCTGCGCGATAAACTGGATAACACCGCAGGACAACCCAGATCGATCTACGGATCACGGGGGCGCGCCACAGCACATGACGATGACCGTCATACCGGATACACTAACAGCAAATCCGGTCGGGCCGAATACAACCAGTCATACGCAGCCGGACTGCGTTGCGACATAGCCCGACATAGAGGCGCCGCACACCCCCTCTGCTTCACTAATGAAGTGATGGATCATGAATTCCCAGAAGGGTTCAAACCCGTAAACATCGAATCATACGATGGCACAACATACCCCGCGGTATGGATTGAAGACTTCCTTCTCCACATTCACATGGCCCGCGGAGACGGTCTACATGCCATCAAGTATCTTCCCCTTAAGCTCAAAGGGCCCGCCCGACACTGGCTAAACAGCATGCCCGCAAATTCCATTGGCAGTTGGGAAAACCTGGAAGACGCATTTCTTGACAACTTCCAAGGCACATATGTGCGACCTCCGAATGCCGATGACTTGAGCCACATTACTCAATAGCCCGGAGAATCAGCCAGGAAATTCTGGACTCGCTTCCTAACTAAAAAGAACCAAATAGTCGACTATCCGGACGCCGAAGCCCTGGCGGCCTTCAAGCATAATATCCGTGACGAGTGGCTCACCCGACACCTCGGCCAGGAGAAACCCAAGTCTATGGCAGATCTCACGACACTAATGACCCGCTTTTGCGCGGGCGAGGACAGTTGGTTGGCTCGCAGCAGCATTGCTCCACATTCTGGCACGTCGGATGTCCGTGACAATAATGGCAAGCTACGGCGCAATAGACACAAGCGACGGAACAACGGCGACAACACCGAAGACACGATGGTCAATGCCGGATTCAGCGGATCCAAATCCGGTCAGTGGAACAAGCCAGTCAAGAGAAACAATCAGGGACCGTCCAGTCTAGACCGTATACTGGAGCGCTCGTGCCAAATTCATGGCACCCAGGACAAACCAGCCAACCACACCAATAGAGACTGTAGGGTATTTAAACAGGCCGGCAAAATAAACACCGAAAACAAGGACAAGGGACTGCACAGCGACGATGACGAGGAGCCCCGGCGTCCGAACATAGGGGGACAGAAGAAACCCCCCCCCCCAAGGTGAAAACGGTCAACATGATCTACGCCACCCACATCCCCAAGCGAGAACAGAAGCGGGCACTACGGGACGTCTACGCGATGGAGCGAGTCGTCCCCAAATTCAACCCATGGTCAGCTTGTCCGATCACCTTTGATCGTAGGGATCATCCTACTAGCATCCTTCATGGCGGCTCGGCCGCATTGGTCCTAGACCCAATCGTAGACAGATTTCACCTCACAAGAGTCCTTATGGACGGAGGCGGCAACCTGAACCTGCTTTACCAGGACACAGTGCGCAAAATGGGCGTCGATCCTTCAAGGATTAAGCCCACCAAAACCACCTTTAAAGGTGTAATTCCTGGAGTAGAGGCCCATTGTACAGGCTCTATAACATTGGAAGTGGTCTTCGGATCTCTGGATAACTTCTGAAGCAAAGAGCTCATCTTCGATATCGTCCCTTTCCGCAGTGGTTACCACACACTGCTCGGACGAACCACATTCGCTAGATTCAATGCGATACCACACTATGCATACCTCAAGCTCAAGATGCTAGGCCCGCGCGGGGTCATAACAGTCAACAGAAATATGGACCGCTCTCTCCATACAAAAGAGCACACTACAGCCCTTGCGGCAGAAGTACAATGCGGCCTCCTCCGGCAAACCACCAATCCGGCGACGATAACCTCAAGCTCCATCAAGCAAGGGCGGAACACCCCCGCAACAGGATCAGCAGGCACGCCAAGAGCATGACTAGCAGTCTGGCCTCTGCTCAAATCCCATCAAAGTAGCATTCATGCCACGCGTACACAATTACGCACTGAAAATACCATGGGCATAGGCGGAGGCGTAGCAGTGGCTCAGTCAACAGTACGGTATTGCTTCGTAACCTTTTCTTTTACCTTTAAGGACATGGCTTTAGTGCAGCTTCTCCAGAAGAGCTGGATTGTCGGACTTACATAGGAGAGCAAACCAAGGAGGCAACAGGCTTTGCGCACAGAAGGAAATACCCAGGTGGAATCTATTTGCGATTGTTATACCTGCTTTATCTATATGTACGTAGCCTGCCTCTAGATAGGGTATGTCAAATAATCCTATTTATCTCTGTTTATGCATTCATTGTAAACATACGCTTAAACATATTATTCATCAATGGGAGATCATATATAGCGTCAGCTTATTATTCTTATTTGAGCATTTTTTTTCTTACAAATGTCTTCTAATATTACATCCGTACAATTTGGTACGTTGTGTTTGCCAGGGGCTTCTTATGGCGCCCTGTAATACGGCACGACAAGTCTGAACACTTTCAACAGTGTGGCACCCAGAACTTATAGCATTATATGCATCAGCTCCGAATCATGTCTTGGGTCTACAGTTGGGATAGCCCGGCTCCCTTGTTTTTGTGCCTTACGTTCCGTTATATCGGCTAAGGTAGCGCCGAGAGAACTACTGCGATCGTGCCCTGGTTCTTCCGGACGAGCACCTCAGTCGAGAAAGCCGAAAACTAACCGGCATGATGTGGCGAGAGCTGGTCGCTGTTCGAGAGGTCTTAAAATCCTTAAAGATTTTTCCGCTTTAGGCGATAAATCGGCTTCATCCGATCTAGGCGTGTATAGCGCCCCAATTCGGTCTTCCGAATTCTAGGGGCTTCGCTGAAATTTAAAATTGTAGACTTCTATGGCTAAATGAAGGTTATAAAGTCGCATAGTCTGATTGCCTTGTTCACTGTGCTGGACACCTCCTTAAGGAACCAAACATTTGGATAAAGAGTGTCCGGCTTATCCACGAACACCCCAGTACTAGTTACATGGGGGCGGAAGCCGACGATTGGCCTACTTTCAGAATTTGATAAACAGCCGCATAGAAGGTAATATTTTAAATAACAAAAGCGCTACTTAGCGCAAGTAACTTCGTCTTTCAATTACAAACATGACAGAAGTGAATTCATTCAAAAATTATGTCCTTGATACATTCATCGGCCACGAGGCGAGCACCCTTCATAACGCCATCATAGTACTTCTTGGGAACGAGATGCGGCTTGCCCTCCGGCGGCCCATCCTTCACCAGCTTCTCCGCGTCCAGCTTGCCCCAATGCACCTTCGCACGGGCAAGGGCCCGACGGGCACCCTCAATGCAAATGGATCATTTGATGACTTCTAGTCGCGGACAGGCATTCACCATCCGCTTGATCAGGCCAAAGTAGCTGGTGGGCAAGGGCTCACCAGGCCACATTCGGACTATGAAATCCTTCATAGCCACTTCGGCCGCCCTGTGGAGTTCGACCAACTGCTTCAGTTGGTCACTCAGAGACGTTGGATGTTTGGCCCCAGCATACTAGGACCAGAACAACTTCTCCGTTGAGCTCCCCTCCTGAGCACGGTAGAACTACGTGGCATCTGATACGCTGTGTGGCAGATCTGTGAATGCCCTTGGAGACCTCCGGACTCGTGTAAGTAAAAGAAACGCCTCTTCCACATGTTTGCTTTGCATAAAGAATTTCTTACCCGCCGCTATCTTTTTGGCCTCCTGGATTTCCTGTTGTGCCCTCTTGGCTTCGGCCTTGGCGTCTTTTACACTTGTAAGGGCCTTCGCAAGCTCGGCCTCTTTTGCTTTAAGCTCATGCTCCACGGACTCGAACGTTTTACCGAGCTCCTGGAGCTCTTCTTGTACTTTGCCCACTCGGGCCTCTTGCTTTATGCGCTCCTCGCGTTCCAAGGCCGCCTTGTGTTCATCCTCGGACAGTACTTTCTTAAGAGACGCCACTTCGGTGGTGGCCTCTGTTACCAAATCACGACGCCTCATCCTTAGAATAACCAATTTTATTTATACTTTACTATATGAGAGAGGGGAATCATTCACCTTTGCTCTCCTCGAGCTGCCTCCTCGTGAGGCCGAGCTCTCCCTGTGCCCGCTACAAGTCCTGCTTTAGGCCGGCGATTTCGACCGTACGGACAGCAGCGGCCAGCAGCACAGCCTGTTTATTTACATTCAAACTTATTGTTAGACTCCTACGGATTATAATTGACCCTCTGTTTGGTTTTTCCTTCCGAACACCAAACAGAGTATCAGGGGCTACTACCTATCGAGTGGTAATTTCACACATTTTTACTTACCTCAAAGCCTGTTAGGAGGCTGGTGTAGGCTTCGGTTAGTCCGCTCTTGGCGGACGAAACCTTCTGAATCACCGCATTCATAACAGTACGGTGCTCTTCATCTAGGGAAGCGCCGCGAAGCGCTTCCAGCAGACAATTCGACGCCTCGGGTGCAACGGAAGTCCTCGATACAGACGGCCCTCCCTCCCTAATGAGGGGCTGCCCGCCTGAGTCCGGAACCACTGAAGGCTCTAGAATAGTGTTCGGCTGAGAGCCCGGCTTACCGTGGCTCTCATCAACATGATCCGCGGGGATCTTGAACTCTGCGAGTCCGACGTCTGGGACGCCTCCTTGAGGCGCCTCCAGGTCCACCTCCCCCATCTCTGGGAGCCTTTGGGACAACACCTCTGTGTCGTCCGCAGGCCGAGGAGAAGTGGCCGTCGGGAGTGAGTTCATTGCTGACTCACTCAAGGACCCGTCCGAAGACAACACTTCGGGATGGGCCCTGGCCGGACTGCATACAAGTTCGGCATTACAACAAAACTATGTAGCAAAATTACGATGGAGTGCGGGTACTTACGATCGCACTAGGGGCCTCTTCCTGGGCAGCCACCCTTCCTCGCTATCGGCGGAGGTGGCGGAGTAGTCCCGAAGGGACACCTTTCCCTTCTTGGACGTCCCAGCCTCCCCCACC
>NC_041387.1:563366009-563371722 GCF_002162155.2 Triticum dicoccoides | reverse complement strand
GAGGCGGAGTTTCTTCTTGTTTTCCCCCGCTTCCGCGGGAGGAATCTGCCTCGTCGTCATCAGACAACAAGGGTATGACGGCCTTGCACCGGGTGTTGGGTTTCGTAGTAATTTCAAAAAATTTCCTACGCACACGCAAGATCATGGTGATGATATAGCAACGAGGGGAGAGTATTGTCTACGTACCCAACGCAGACCGACGGCGGAAGCGATGACACGACGTAGAGGAAGTAGTCGTGCGTCTTCTCGATCCAACCGATCAAGCACCGAAACTACGGCACCTCCGAGTTCGAGCACACGTTCAGCTCGATGACGATCCCCGGACTCCGATCCAGCAAAGTGTTGGGGAAGAGTTCCGTCAGCACGACGGCGTGGTGACAATCTTGATGAACTACAGCAGCAGGGCTTCGCCTAAACTCCGCTACAGTATTATCGAGGAATATGGTGGCTGGGGGCGCCGCACACGGCTAAGGAATAGATCACGTGGATCAACTTATTGTGTCTTTGGTGCTAGCCCTGCCCCTCTATTTATATGTTGAGCCCGGGGTCGAAACTTGGAGCAAAAGCCTCCTCAAAGTCGGTTTTGCCCGAAAGGCAAGAGTCCCACTCGGACTCCAGGACCAAACGCCACAATCCTTGGCGTCTGGCCCAGACGCCATGGGCCTCGGCGTCTGGCCCAGGGCCAGACGCCAGGGTCTCCGGCGTTTGGCCCCCTGGCCTCCGCAAGACTCCTTTTTTCACCGACCTAAAGCCTCATGGGCTTGACCCCTTGGCCTAACCATATCATCCAATATATGAATCTTTACGTCTCGACCATTTCGAGACTCCTCGTCATGTCCCCGATCTCATCCGGGACTCCGAACTCCTTCGGTACATCAAAACATGTAAACTCATAATATAACTGTCATCGTAACCTTAAGCGTGCGGACCCTACGGGTTCGAGAACAATGTAGACATGACCGAGACACGTCTCCGGTCAATAACCAATAGCGGGACCTGGATGCCCATATTGGCTCCTACATATTCTAAGAAGATCTTTATCGGTCAGACCGCATAACAACATACGTTGTTCCCTTTATCATCGGTATGTTACTTGCCCGAGATTCGATCGTCGGTATCCAATACCTAGTTCAATCTCGTACCGGCAAGTCTCTTTACTCGTTCCATAATACATCATCTCACAACTAACATATTAGTTGTAATGCTTGCAAGGCTTATTGGAGACACCTGTCATCTCACAACTAACATCATCTCACAACTAACATATTACCGAGAGGGCCTAGAGATACCTCTCCGACAATCGGAGTGACAAATCCTAATCTCGAAATACGCCAACCCAACATCGACCATTGGAGACACCTGTAGTACTCCTTTATAATCACCCAGTTACGTTGTGACGTTTGGTAGTACCCAAAGTGTTCCGCCGGTAAACGGGAGTTGCATAATCTCATAGTCATAGGAACATGTATAAGTCATGAAGAAAGCAATAGCAACATACTAAACGATCGGGTGCTAAGCTAATGGAATGGGTCATGTCAATCAGATCATTCTACTAATGATGTGACCTCGTTAATCAAATAACAACTCATTGTTCATGGTTAGGAAACATAACCATCTTTGATTAACGAGCTAGTCAAGTAGAGGCATACTAGTGACACTTTGTTTGTCTATGTATTCACACATGTATTATGTTTCCGGTAAATACAATTCTAGCATGAATAATAAACATTTATCATGATTATAAGGAAATAAATAATAACTTTATTATTGCCTCTAGGGCATATTTCCTTCACCGGGGGCCTCTCCTGGTCCGCCCTCTCAGGCCCCTCGTCCTTTCCGGATGGGGCGGCCTCCTCTTCTTCTTCTTCCCCTTTGGGGGAGGAGTGCGCCTCGTCGTCTTCGGACGAGGCTTGCGCAACCTTACGCCGGAGACCCTTTCGGGTCCCCGGGGCCTTCTTATCGGCCTTCTTCTCCGGCCCCTTGTAGGGTGCCGGGACCAGCATCTTCGCCAGAAGATCATTAGCTGGGCCTTCTGGCAGCGGAGCCGGACAGTCGATCGGCTCCGTTGTCTCCACATAATCTTGCACAAATATACACAATTACTTAAGGATTCCCCGTGAATATATTGGGAAGAACCAAACTCGATGACAGCCCAAGTACTCACCTGAATAGGATGCCACGTGGCATGGAGCCCACGGTCCTCGGATATGAGATGAGGTACTTCGGAGGCCTTGAACAACGCCTTCCACGCGTTTTTGTGCTTCATGCCGTAGAGCCTCTAGAGCGTCTGGTGTTCGGCCGAGACGAACTCCCTCAGATTGAATGTCTGCCTTTGGCATGGCAGAATCCGGCGAAGGAGCATGACCTGGATCACGTTGACAAGCTTGATGTTCTTGCCCTTCATGCCCTTGATGCGGTTTATGAGTCCGGTCAGCTTTGTAGATTCGCCCCATAACATGCCCTTCTGTTCCCAGGAGGTGAGTCGCATAGGGGTTCCAGATCGGAACTCGGGGGCCGCCACCCAGTTGGCGTCGCGCGGCTCGGTGATGTAGAACCACCCCGATTGTCACCCCTTCACGGTTTCTGCAAAGGAGCCGTCAAGCCAGGTGACGTTAGGCATTTTTCCCACCATAGCTCCTCCGCACTATGCTTGCTGGCCGCTTACGATCTTAGGCTTCACGCAGAAGGTTTGGAGCCACAAGCCGAAATGAGGCTTGATGCGGAGGAAAGCCTCGCACACGACAATGAATGTCGAGATGTTGAGGACGAAGTTCGGGGCTAGATCATGGAAATCTAGCCTGTAGTAGAACATGAGCCAGCGGATGAAGGGGTGGAGTGGAAACCCCAGTCCACGGACGAAGTGGGCAAGGAAAACGACCCTCTCGTGGGGTCCTGGAGTTGGAATGACCTGCTCGCCGTCTGGTAGCCGGTGCGCTATGTCTGCGGCCAAGTATCTAGCCGCCCGAAGACTTGCGATGTTCTTCTCCTTCAAAGTGGAAGCCACCCATTTGCCTCCTGCTCCAGACATGTTTAGCTGTGCAAAGAAGACTTGGACTAGGGCGCTGAGCTCGAGGAGGCGAGAGTGGGCAAATGAGGAAGAAGGCGTGGGTAAGAATGGGGAACTATTATCCCTTTATAGAGGCGACAAAAGCGGTTCACCTCCCCACTAGCCTGTTGAGAATCGCTTACTTCCCAAGCGCTATGATTGATGGCATGGGGGATTACCCATACCCGTATTGATGAGAATCCCGTGATAAGGAGACATGATATCTGCTTTGACAAGACGTCTCAAGGAAACCGCCACGCAATGCGTGTTGTGGCTGGTTGTGGAAAAATGGTTCGAATAATGACCTGGCTGTAATGGCATGTCATGTCGTCTAAAAGTTGATAGCTAAAGCATCATTCTCTCTAGGGTGGTATGTGAAGATCATTTTGCAGATCCGAACACGGTCTACGTGTTCGATAATAACCTTGGAGTATTCGGAGAAGGAACCCGCCTTGCAATGCCGAAGACAAGACTGCGCGTCGGACTCATCGTCATTGAAGCCTAGTTCAGGGGCTACTGAGGGAGTCCTGGATTAGGGGGTAACCGGACAGCCGGACTATATACATCGTCCGGACTATTGAAGCGTGAAGATACAAGACTCAAGACTTCGGCCCGTGTCCGGATGGGACTCTCCTTTGTGTGGAAGACAAGCTTGGCGATCCGGATATTATATTTCCTTCCTTGTAACCGACTCCATGTAAACCCTAGCCCTCTCCTGTGTCTATATAAACCGGAGAGGATGGTCCTTAGAAGACCGATCACAAT
Source organism: Triticum dicoccoides (assembly GCF_002162155.2). NCBI lineage: Eukaryota > Viridiplantae > Streptophyta > Magnoliopsida > Poales > Poaceae > Triticum > Triticum dicoccoides. The sequence goes on along the minus strand of NC_041387.1, from coordinate 563,367,911 downwards.
TACAATCATACCATCATAGGCTAGCTCTTAGGGTTTAACCTCTATGATCTCGTGGTAGATCTACTCTTGTACTACTCATATCTTCAATATTAATCAAGAAGGAAGTAGGCTTTTACCTCCATCAAGAGGGCCCGAACCTGGGTAAATATTGTTTCCCTTGCTTCTTGTTACCATCAGCCTAAGGCGCACAGATCGGGACCCCCTACCCGAGATCCGCCGGTTTTGACACCGACAGGGACCACAGGTGAACGACTTGGAGGCGGTGGCTCGCCAGTTGCCACAGATCAAGTAGCCATGTTTAAAATATCATTTTTTAGTGGGGTTAAGAGTTCCAATTTTCAATGGCGCGTTATAAGTACTAAGTAGTTTTTAGAACGATTGGTATGGAGTGAAAATGGAATTCATCGTACTACGTACTCCTTGGTGTATGGTTGTATGGGTTTATGTTGCGAGATGTTGAACCTGGTAGTTCTAGGGAAAATACTATGGTTTAGATTTAGATGATGGCTTTCAGTAATGAAAATCGGAAGGGGAAATCCCTTCTAAGATTAAAAAAACTACTACCTCCATTTTTGTTTACTAGTCCCTATCGTATTTTGGGTCAAAGTTTGTCCACGAATTTTACTTGTAAAATGTGAATGGAAAATGAGATTTTGTTATACCCAAACAAAAAAGGACTGGAGGGAGTGATTTCTCTGACACGGATGCGACCTCTCATAGTGCAGGCATTGAACCGGTGCGCCGGCCAAAGAGGGCCCCACTTGCTACAGGCCCGGCTGAACACCCTCCTCGCTGCATGCAACCGGCTTTAGACTGCCCCGCCTACGCGTGTGCCGGCAAAACGTCCTTCCGAGATCCGGCCAGCATTTTAGAACACAAAAAATGACCAAAATATAATTAATTACGCATGGTCTTGACTTGTTGTGCTTGCACTGGTAGCACGAACTAGAGGTTTTCCTTTATTTATAACTCTCCTCACATTTTTTTGGCTTTGAGTGAATCATGGTTGTGGACATTATGTATGAATGTGCAGATATCTGTTGTAACACCCCGGATGTAACTTTCCATCTTTGTAACTCCAACTCTTGCCATTTTCGGCTATGTGTTATGATATTCCCTCCGTGGTTAGGTTTTTGTCTTTTGTTTTGCATTTTATTCGTGTCATGCATCTCATATCATGTCATCATGTGCATCTCATTTGCATACGTGTTCGTCTCATGCATCCGAGCATTTTCCCCGTTGTCCGTTTTGCAATCCGATACTCCCACGTGCACTGGCGCACCCCTCTTGTCTCTTTCGTGTGCGGGTGTTAAACGTTCTCGGAATGGACCGAGGCTTGTCAAGTGGCCTTGGTATAACACCGGTAGACCGCCTGTCAAGTTTCGTGCCATTTGGAGGTCGTTTGATACTCCAACGGTTAACCGCATAACCACAAAGGCCTCTTTTGGGTTGCAGCCCAACACCCTTCAAAACAGCCCAATAACCCATCTAAGTCACTTCCATGCTCTCCATCGTCGGATCACGATCGTGTGGGCGAAAACCGCACTCCATTTCGAGTCTCCTAGCTCCCCCTACCTACAAATATGTCCTCCCCGTGCAAATCCGGATCGAAACCCTAGTCTTCCCCTTCCTCCGCGCACCGGACACGTCCGGACCGCGCCGGACGCGTCCGCCCGGTGCCGGATGCGTCCGCCCCGCCGCCTAAGCCAACCGTCCGCCGCCACGTGGCCCCGGTGCCCGCGCGCCGCCGCCGGCCCGCCAGGCCCGCGCGGGGCCCCCGCGGCCCGTCTGCCGCAGCCCGCGCTCGTCCGCGCCTCCGCCTCGTCGTCTCCACCGCCGTCCAGCCACCGGCCGCCGCCGCCGCGGATCCCTGCCACGCCGCCCTGGTCGCCGCGCCGACCT
>NC_041387.1:563346487-563365531 GCF_002162155.2 Triticum dicoccoides | reverse complement strand
GCGCCGACCTCCGCCGCCGTGTCCGTCCTCCGGCGCCTCGCCCTCCGCGGGACCGCGCCGGCCTCCGCCGGATCCGGCCGACCCCGACCGCGCTCCGGCCTTCCCCGAGCTCCTCTCCGGCCCCTCCTGACCAGCAGCTCCGGCGAGGCTCCGTCCCGCCTCAATCCACGCGCCCGAGCCGGATCCAGATCCAGTTTCTAGGTTGACCCCGAAATCCTCTAAGTCTGCAGTACTTTATAGCCCTGTTCATCGCATCATAACTCCGTTATCGTAGCTCCGTTTCATGCGCACGATATATCAAAATGCTCATCAGGATGTGCTCTTCATTTTGTTCCATTGGGCCATGTTCATTTGAGGTCATCTCGATGCCCAAATCTCTGATGCAAGAGTGCTATATGATGTTAGTTTCTGATTCTTAACAGAATGTGTGCATTTGTCATTTTTGCTACATTTATTGTGTGCATCTTATGGGCATGAGCTCTACATGTGTTTTGTACAATGCCATGCCATCCTTACAGAGGTGCTTGCCATGTATTTTTGTTATCAATGTGGTGACTAGCAGAAGCATGCAAACTAGGCTTCGTGATGTTGCTGATTTTAGTCCCTGTTCTGCTGTTATTTTGATGCCATGTAAACAAGATGCTACAGAGAGATCCATGCATATTTAGAGATACTTCAGTAAGTATGTTTTGAACATATGGTTATGCTCTATCCATTAATGCCCCTTGTTGCAATTATGGAGTAGTCTAGCATGTCTTTTTCGTGCTCTACTTTTGCTATAAAATGTTTCCTGGCAGATTGTTTACATGTTATTCAATTTTGCCAAGGTTGTTGTAGTTGATCCTTGCATGCTATGAACTTATTCTTGTCATGGGTAGCTTCATAAACATGTCTTCTTGCTGATTCTATGCTTATCTTGTCATGCAATGATTTGTGGTGAGCGAATCGAGCTCGCGAAGATGCCTTCATAATTTTGTCAATGCCATGCTCTGTTTGCTGAATCTGTTAACGGAACTTGCTATGTTTACATGGGTGCCATCATATTTTCTGATTCTTTTTGGCTGATGGTCAGTAAGGGATTTTTGTTCTATGCTTTCAGTAGAATCATGCCATGTCTTGTTTGGATATTATAAGTTCCTGTAGCATGTTGATTACTTGCTCTGAACATTGCTACCTGGTGCTGTTTATGCCATGTCCAAGCTGATATCTTTTGTACTTTTGTCATGCTTGTTTGAACCTGTTATGGTGTGATTTAGCCATAGCTCAGTGTTCCTCTTTTGTCAAGCATCTACTGTAGCTTACTGCCATATGCTTGGTTATTATGTTGGGGTGTTGTAGCATAGTTTCTTGTTGCATGCCAAGTAGCATCGTGTTGTTAATCGCAGATTTGTGTCATTCTTGTTTTGCTTGCCATTTGTAAACCGTGCATCCGTTTCCGGTGATCTTTATATCGATTTCAACCGAAATCATCTCATCTTTCCAGAATCATACTTGGTTTTCCAAGTTGATGCCTTTTTCATCATTTTCCTTCCAAAGCATGCATACGCATTGCATATCACATCTCGCATATCATGACATGTGTTGCATCATGTTGCTTGTGCATTGCACCGTGATTTATTGTGGTTCCTTTGCTTGTGTTCTTGCTTTGGGTAGAGCCGGGAGACGAGTACGTGCACGAGGAATCTATTGAGTACGCTAACGAGGATCAAGCCTTCGACAATTCTGAGAACTTTGCAGGCAAGATGACCATACCTTCGATATCACTTCTATCTTTGCTTTGCTAGTTGCTTGCTCTATTGCTATGTTAGCTCTACCTGCCACTGTTTATCAAGCCTCCCATATTGCCATTTCAAGCCTCTAACCATCCTTTCCTAGCAGACCGTTGTTTGGCTATGTCACCGCTTTTGCTCAGCCCCTCTTATAGTGTTGCTAGTTGCAGGTGAAGATGAAGTTTGTTCCTGGTCGGAACATGGATATTTTGGGATATCACAATATCTCATGTTTAATTAATGCACCTTATATACTTGGTAAAGGGTGGAAGGCTCGGCCTTATGCCTGGTGTCTTGTTCCACTCTTGCCTCCCTAGTTTCCGTCATACCGGTGTTATGTTCCTTGATTTTGCGTTCCTTATGCGGTTGGGTGATTTATGGGACCCCCTTGACAGTTCGCTTTGAATAAAACTCCTCCAGCAAGGCCCAAACTTGGTTTTACCATTTGCCACCTAAGCCTTTTTCCCTTGGGTTTTCACAAGCCTGAGGGTCATCTTTATTTACCCCCTCGGGCCAGTGCTCCTCCAAGTGTTGGTCCAAACTAGAGCCCTTAGCAGCGCCACCTCGGGGTAACTCGAAGTCTGGTTTTCGTTGTACGGACTGCTCATCTGTTGTGCCCTGAGAACGAGATATGTGCAGCTCCTATCGGGATTTGTCGGCACAGTCAGGTGGTCTTGCTGGTCTTGTTTTACCATTGTCAAAATGTTTTGCGAACCGGGATTCCGAGACTGATCGGGTCTTCCCGGGAGAAGGTATATCCTTCGTTGACCGTGAGAGCTTGTGATGGGCTAAGTTGGGACACCCCTGCAGGGTATATTATCTTTCGAAAGTTGTGCCCGCGGTTATGAGGCAAATGGGAATTTGTTAATGTCCGGTTGTAGATAACTTGACACTTGACTTCATTAAAATGCATCAACCGTGTGTGTAGCCATGATGGTCTATTCTCGGTGGAGTCCGGGAAGTGAACACGGTTTGGGTTATGTATGAACGTAAGTAGTTTCAGGATCACTTCTTGATCGCTTCTAGCTTCTCGACCGACGCATTGCTTCTCTTCTCGCTCTCACTTGCGTATGTTAGCCACCATATATTCTTAGTGCTTGCTGCAGCTCCACCATATTACCCCTTTTCCTACCCATGAGCTTATATAGTCTTGATCTCGCGGGTGTGAGATTGCTGAGTCCCCGTGGCTCACTGATTCTACCAAAACAGATGTAGGTGCCGAGGATACCAGCGCAAGCGGCGCAACCGAGCTCAAGTGGGAGTTTGATGAGGACCTTGGTCGTTACTATGTTTCGTTTCCAGATGATCAGTAGTGGAGCCCAGTCGGGACGATCGGGGATCTAGCATTTGGGGTTGTCTTCTTTTCATTTGGATTTGACCGTAGCCGGTCTATGAGTGTAATGTGAATGATGTATGAACTTATTTATGTATTGTGTGAAGTGGCGATTGGAAGCCAACTCTCTTTATCCCATTCTTGTTCATTACATGGGATTGTGTGAAGATGACCCTTCTTGCGACAACACCACCATGCGCTTATGCCTCTAAGTCGTGCTTCGACACGTGGGAGATATAGCCGCATCGTGGCTGTTACATCTGTGAACATGAGTTTTATGTGGAAGTTGAACTTGGAATGTCGGGCTTGCGCGTGAACTATACCATGTCCAATGCTTCGTCTGTTATTGTTTGGAAAGTAATTGTTGTTATTACATGACCCCAAAAAATATATTTTGTGCCACATCAGTAGATGCGCGGACATCACAACAGGCATGCTGACTGGATAAACATTTGAACCTAGCTATTACAGTTTTAGATAGCAGGAGACGCCTAGCTTTCTCTGCCTCTGCTAGCTTATTTCTGGCTTCTTCCATCTCTTCTTTGGCTTGGGTGTAGAGAGCATCTGATTGCTCTTTTCGCTTCTTCAGGAACTCTGCTACATTCTCAAGGGCTGCTGCACGCTTTCTTTTAGCCTTTACTAGAGCCACGAGGACACGAATAGTTGACGACTCCACCTGGCTTGTGTGTAATCCAGCATCATATGGCAATTTGCACCTTGTGTCTAATCCAGCATCATTAGAGAACTAGCACCTTGTGTGTAATCCAGCCTCATTTTGGAAACATGATCTCGAGGTTGAACATACTTCCCTCCTCGCAGGAACTACATCCTGACATGAAGTTACTTCTTTTTTAGATCAATACTCAGAGCAACCCAGATCCATTTAGTAGAAGCCAGATAAATAGAACTCTAAGAAGTGAATTCAAAAGAAAAAAAATATAAAAACAGACTAAAAGGTGAGAACACACACTTCCTACATCAAGCTAAAAATGAAAGCATTTGGACGATTAAGACTCTTCTTATTACACATCAAAGAACACGAGGCTTAAGAGAAACAGAAACTACAACATATACACATCGAAGAACACGAGGCTAAACGAAAGTAATTGAAAGGGTGTTACTTACCAAAGCTCGTTTTACAGGTTCGGTGCAACTCCTCTTTAACTTGCCATGCTCCTTGAAGATGTCCCCAATATCCCGTGTTTGGTCTTCATTGCTCCTCTGCATGTTCGCACTCGTGGTTTTAAAATCTCAACATGGCAAGAAAAATATACTACTAGTAATACTCGCGCATCTTGTGGGAAACACTAAAGCACTCGTCTACCATGTTAGAGGATCTCCAACAGAATCGCAACGCGCAGCACTTTAAAAAAGCGTTTACAGTGCTGAGATCGAGAAGTAGAGATATTATAGAGTAGAGGATAGTTCTCAGCATAGATAGATAAAAAATAGATAATTCAACTACTCCTCGTCGTCCGACTCCTCCTCGGTGATGTCCTCCTCCGACGTCTGACTGTACGCGTGAAGATACTGATCATCGTCGGATTCCCAGGGTGAAGCTGCTCCTAGCCTCATGTTGAATTGAGCGTTCGCTTTTCGCCTACGCTTGTCCTCGCGATAGGCGGCTCGCTCCGCCCTCCTCTTGTCCCTCTCCGCCCTCCTTTGCACGTAGAACTCGCGCTCGTTGATGATGTCATGCGGGAAACGTTGGCGCCACAGCGCCATGGCTTCCTCATCCATCTCGGCGATGCTGAGACGGTGCTCCTGCCTCCGGTTGTCGCGACAATCCTCGTCGGTGATAACCGCCGCAGAGGCGCGAGCTCCTGAGCCCGCTCCCGTGTCAGCAAGTTGGGGAAGTTCAATGTTCTATGAGGCCACCGGAGGCACCACATCGCTGCGTCGTATGCGCGGGCGGCCTCGTTGGCGGTGTCGAAATTGCCAAGGCCAAGGCGCATCCCGCGGAACCGGATCTCGCGGGAGAAGCCGCTGGAGGGGCGCGCGCGGACGCCGCGGTATCCCCAAGTTTCCCGATGAGGCAGCGGCATGGTGGCGAAGCGAGAAAGAGCGGGGAGAGAGTTGTGGCGAGGCACAAAGTGGGGAGAGAGCGGTGGCGAGGCACAGAGCGGTGGGAGGGCGTTGGATTTTATAAAGCGCGTCGGACGCCGCGCACCAAAACTAGCGCACGCCCGGCCGCTTTTTCCCACACGCGCGCGATCCTTTCCCGACATCTCTGCTATCTCTACTCTCTTCTCTATTGTTATATTTATTTTATATTTAATATTTATCTCTACTTCTCTATTGTCTACTTTTTTTCCTCTATACTTCTTATAAAAACAGAGTTGGTGATGATGGTGTGCCTGCCATCCTACAATATAGGCCGTCCGATTTATATCTGACAGATAGGAAGGAAACAATGGGAATTTTGCAAAAAGATACCCACACTCCTCTCCAGATTTGCAAATAAGGCCTTCCTTCATTCATCCTTTTCTCCCACAAGATAAACTACTCATACAAATGCATCTTGATGCGTGCAACGCATGGACATCTTGCTAGTTCTAAAAAAACTTTCCATCATTTGCCAAACTACTGGTTGCAGATGAAATACCTACCCAAGCACAGCGTGATACAGGAGTGACGCACAATTACAAGGTGATATTTTGTTGGACAATGGAGGCTATAACCAATTACTTTTACGAGAACAATAGCACCCAGGAAATTTGAAGGGTAGTTATGAACAAAATTGGAACTGCACATGTACTGCGAAGTGATTCAAGACACACATTACCAATCGAGAAGGAGAACGATGGTCGCGGCAGCCTCTGTGAGTCATGGTCGGTAATGGGAGTCAGTTCATTGTCCACGACGGTGGTGCTTCTGCGCTCGGCTTCGGCTTCCGGGAAGCATATCCGAGACCGTGGAAGACGGTGTTGGGGAAGAGGCTCCGTGTATGACAACGACGATGGACCGACTCTAGTGCGGCGTATGAGGTTGTCGATGAGGCAGATGCACTGCGGTGGACGAGTGCGTCGATGTAGAAGGGGAGGAGCACGAAGGCTGCGGTGCCACGGAGAAGTCTATTTTGCGGTGGGGATAGAAAATGGGGAGTATTTAGGTGTACTACTCTGGGTGCCGGGGTGGGGTTGGCTGGGTAGGGTGAACCTGAAGTTACGAAAATAGCCCCCTACCAAGCATCATCCGTAGGCATGTTCTGAAGGCTATGATGGTAACTTCCCACTGCTCGAATCAGGGTCACGGGAGATTTTCCCGCCAACCTCAAAATTTTGTGACACTGAACTCCCCGTGTGGCGTGTTGGGTGATTCGGCTAAGCAACTAGCGAGTAGTACTAGTAAACTATGCATATTAGGTTTGACCAAAGTCAAACTTCCTAAAGTTTGACAAAGTTTATAGAAAAATATAAACATTTACGATAAAAAATATGTATGATGTGAAAGTACATTCAATAATGAATCTAATGGTATTTATTTGTTATTGTATATGTTAATATTTTTTGTTATAAACTTTCTGAGAGTTTACAAAACTTGACTTTGACCAATGCTAATACGCAGACTTAAATAAAAACGGAGGGAGTACACACTTGTTTCCTTAGTTTTTAGTGAAGTAATCATTTGTTTAAATTGTGAAATAAATATATTAGGCTACTGACTTAGAATGTAATGGTCTATACAATTCAATAGTTACAATCATTGACGAATTCCAAGATGTATACGAGGTCTATAGTACTTCACAACATGCTCAAACTCACATAATCCCAGTCAAATGAGAATGTAAATGCATTTCATAGTTATTACTTTGTAGGATTCAACAAAACCAACCATAAGTCTACATCAGCCATTATAAAAGCAAAATTTTGAACATATCCCAATGTGTGAATGAAACGTGCAGAGAGAGCTTGCGAAGATGGAGCAGATAGGGCGGGAAAGATTGTATGTATGTGGAAGAGAAGTAGGAGACAAACCTAACAAGACAGAGAGAGAGATGGAGAGAGAGATAGAGAGTAAGAAGTTAGGTCTGTGAGAAAGATGGAGACATGTAATATACGTGAGATGCATGTGCATCCGGATTCTGTACACGTGGAAGGATAAGAGACAACAGGTTTGATGAGAGAGCTAGAAAAACATGGACGAGATGGGAAGGATCTGTGGGTTGAGGGATTGATAATTTTGTGCGGGGGAGAGAGGGATTGGTAATTTTGTGCGAGAGAGAGGGTGGGGGAGGTTTCAGTCAGCCATCATCACATCATCCTGCTTCCAAATGGCCCCGCATTCTCTAGCACAGTGTGGTCGCCGTCTTCGGTGTCCTCGATGCCCTCTTAGAAGATTGAGGTGTTGTGCATGTTGGGGTGCAGAGAAGCACAAGCGAGAGTGCTCTCCATATAACCTTGGATGGGGATGAATTGTGTGCTCGGGGGAGGGGGTGTGTGTGATGTGCTGTGTGTGTGTGTGTGTGTGTGTGTGTGAGTGTGAGAGAGAGAGAGAGATATTGAGAGAAAACAAACCTAAGGAGAGAAATGTGTGTGTATGTAACGGAAAGCTACATGCTAAACAGGGTATTCACGAAGAGATTGTGCGGGCCTTGAGGTGGGCAGGGGCCTGGTGAGGGTGTCAATATGTGCATGTTGATGCATGTGTTACATGCGATCGTGTGAGGGACGGATGAATCGAGAGAGATGGTTGTTGTGTTACGGATGCTCCTCTCTCTCTCTCTCTCACACACACACACACACACACAAGTAAAATAGAAGACCGTTCTCTCATGTATACACAATGTATCGGCATCTGTCTATGTATCACTCATGCATGATCATTTGCACATTCACACCTCTCTATGTCTCTATCACATGCACACCGTCTCCACATTGCCCTTCTGCCACAACACACATATGGACACATACACACGTTCTCTCTCAGTCACACACACAAAATCAGTATTAAAAAAACTAGGGGCACCTAAAACGTCCAAATCCAAATAAACACGAACTGGAGCTAAATTCAAATATATGGAAATATTGTAGTGTCAAGAACTTTTCTAGGAAAAAAAGTTGAGTAATATTCGAGGATTGTTTTCACACACACAAAAAGGTTCAGTGGATGTCTTTCAAGCGCGACATGGTGATGCGCCGTTCGATCGACCGCGCGGCCGTGGTTCACCCGCTTGCACAGGATTTCGTATCGTGGCTGTCGTAACTAATAAAAGTGCTGCCTAAGTCTATTTACGTGTACTAGTATGGTTTTCTTTTAAGTTTGACCAACCCTATATAAAACTAAAGTAAGCTCCCATAGGCGCACTCATCAATATGCCGCCGTTGTCGTTGCGCATGTCGGCACCCGCCTGCTCGGGCCAACAATTTCTCGCCCATCACCGCTGTGTCGCCGCCATCTCTGTGCCATGAAGCCGAAGGCTCGCCCGCTCATGTCGTCTGTAGTCCCTCCTCGTGATGCCGCAGTACTGCCAAGCACGCGAGCAGCTGGTGGAGCCGCGTCTATGCATGCAGCATACGAAGAGGAGGACGAGCGCGTGCTCCGGCACGCTGGTGAGGAGGAACTAGCGTGTCATTTTTGTCTCCACCCGCATGGAGGAGGCGCGCATGGTGGCTGTCGTGGCGGAAGCCAGTTGCGCACGCGTCGAGCCCGCAAACTGGGTGCAGACGCGAATCTACCTTCGAGAACTTGAATGCCACGTGGATCCTGCAATCTAAAGGAGCAGTCTGGGTCAGTCGACTATTGTGAGCCGTTTGATGCAACATGGATGGCTAGAAGGGCTTCTTCAACCTTCGAAATTGATGCACGTTTCATCTTCTCAGCCCGCCACACGCCTAACCGCCTACCGCCGCCGCCCTGCCCTCCCCTGAACCGCCTGCCACCGCCATGCTCCCCTAACCCCCGCCATCCGTTTAACCCCGGGCACGATCCATTTTTTCCGGCGAACTGCATTCCACACCCAACACTCATAAGATAGATGATGGGCACCATGCCACCCTAATACAGATATCGGGGTAGCTTCTCTGCCGTCTTCTTCCTTCGCTCTGTGGAACTTCTTTCACAAATCGACTGACCCAAATTATACTACTAGTACGAATGTATTAAGTACAGTAGGAACACAAAGATACAAGTAGTAGTACCAACTGCAAGAAGAACAGTAGTAAGACATAGTACTAGTACTACTGTACGTACTAAAGAGTTCAAATAATGAGAAAGAACATAAACATAGTTCTGCTGGGGCCTCAGCACAACACACCCTTGAAAATAAACTAAGCAACTAGTCCGCTTGACACTGCAGTAGAACTAGCATGAGCGAAGACACTGCCACCTACTCGGAGTCCGAGTCCACGTCCTCGACTTCGTCCTCGTCCCTCTTCCTCTTCCTCTTTGCCGACGCTTCTTTGCTTGAACCGGACACTGGGCTGTGCTTCTTCATCCAACCCTTGTAGATATTTAAACAAAGGTAGGCATCCATTGCTGCGTACAGGATGTGATCTTCATCAAATGTCTTCGACTCCCATGCATGATGAAACTCGTGATGAGATTTCTTCAGTTTAGCGTATGAAGGATCAATCATGGTTGCTGCCAAGGTTAGCATTGAAGGCTGAGAGGAGGACACCAGGCTTGCCTTCTGGAGATCGAAGGGCTGGCCTACAACGAGGCCTATCCAACGCAGGACATCCCTGTCGTTCCTAAAGTCTACAGTAACGAATTTCACTCTTTCGTCCTTGAGGAAGTTCTTAAAATCCTGGCACTCAACGTCGGCATGGCATATGTGGTAGACCAAGCACACGTTATGTACGCAAACCTGGATCACGGCAGGCTTCTTCTTCTCTTCCTCCTTTAGAATCTTCTCTCTTTCCAGGATTGTGGTGTACTCAACATCTAGCCCAGTGACCCACTCATCCGTTGAACTGTTGAACATGCGTAGGAAGCGAGCAAGGCATGCTTTCACCGTCACAGATCCACGTGTGTAGATGACGATGAACTCATCATCGGTGATGGCTCTAACCTGGTACTCAGTGGCGACCATGGAGATTTTTTGGGAGGCCATGTATTTTGGAGGAGGGTTAGGAGAAGTTGAACTGGTGTACCCCGCAAAAAAAAGTTGAACTGGTGTAATGTGAAAGAACGGGACGACTGGGAATGAACTGTTGTAAGGTAGAAGACAGGGACAAGTAGGGCGTGCAAACAACGTGGGGTTGCTGGCTTGCCCGGTGGATAAACGCTGCAAGCCCCCAAAGAGTTCTCAAGAACCATGCGGGACCCACAAGATGTCATGTCTACTAGACCCATATCGATCCAGGATGGCTCCCACCCCCCGCCCCCTCCTAAACCCTAGCCCACCCACCATCGGCGACCTCCATATCCCTCTGTGGGTTTTGGTTTTAGATCCGGCCATCCCATCCGGTGTGGTCTCCTCTTTCTCCTGGTTGTCATCTCCATGGCTATTCACGCGGCCATCTCCCTGGGCTTGGATTTCTCCCCTGGGATTGATATGGCAAAGGCGATCTGGCATTCTCTTCATCGCAAGGTGCATCCCTCGGATAGATCTGGCTATTTCATCATGGCGGTGTCTTTTGCACGCCACAACTTTTGGCTTGATGAGGAGAACATGGCTTTGGCACTGGAATCTGCGATCGGAGGATATTGTTCTTCTCTCAAGGTATCTTGTCAGCGTGATCAGGTTTTTGCCGTTAATGTTTCTTGCAAAGAAGTGGGGTTTTTCATCTTGCATCAGGGCTCTTTTGTTTGCCTGCAATTCAAATGCTATTTTCATCTTTGGGGCCATGGTGGCCCAGATTGGGAGAAAGAGTTTCGTCTTTGGCAAGTTGAATGCAAGGAGGAATGGACTCTGGTCAGCCGCTCTAAGCGTCGAGCACGCCTGGGTCTCGATGCCATGAAACATGCACCGGCCAAATCCTCTTTGCAATCATATACTCATGCCGTAAAAATATCCCTATCTTTTGCCACCTTTCTGAATTATGATGCTTGCAAGGGTTATTGTTATCCGGCCTCTGTCGAGGAAATCAATATTGTTACTCAAGATGCTGGTTACTGAATTGATCCTCAAGAGTGTGTTGAACTCCAGCGGGTCAATTTACTCTCGCCGCCGGCGCCTCCGCCGGCCACCTCGCCGTTGAGGGTTTTGCACTCTCTGGATGTCACGTTTGGATCGATATCCCCCCGTGATCTTCTCCCGAAGTTTTCAGGGTCAGGTACGTCGCCTGGTTTAATTTTCTCCCATGCAAGTCATGTTGGGCCTGAGTCCACCTCGTAGCCCAACACGTTGGGATCGGCCTAGAATCTGTTGGAGCTTTCGTATGATGATTCTGACCAGGTAAAAGATTTATTTAACTGCATGCTAGGGTTGGATATGTCTGAGGAATCCCCTCCCAAATCTCCAGTTGAGTTAGTTCGTGACCTGCAAGGTCTTGACCTTGTCGTGGAAGAGATGGCTGCCAGGTTTTGGGATTGTTCTAAATGCCTGGGCATGGGGCATAGTTTGGATTGTTGCACAAATAAGGTTAGATGCCGCAAATGCTTCCGGTCCGGTCACGTTAAAAAAGATTGTACCCGGTCTCCCCCGAATATTAAACTTTGGGTTCCCAAAACCAGAGCGACTAGCATTGAGCCTCGCGCCTTCAACAGGAACCTTGACGCTTCGACCTCCACCGCCCCCTCTACCAACTCTGATAGAGCCCCACCAAAATCTCCAGCCCCCTCCGCTTCCCCAACAATACCACCATCGACATCGCTGCCATGTAGCCCATCGCCAAGTAGCACACCACTTCTAGCTCCATCGCCGCCTCCACCCATGGCAGTTTATGAGCTTGATCCTCGGTGCTTCCTCCCGGCGGGCCACGACATCATAGATGGTGGGCCTTTCCGCGTCCCGAGGACGTTCTACACGCCGGCTCAAGCTCCTCCATGGCGCCATGAATATTTCATGGTTGGCATCATGGAGCCTCCTCCGCCTCCCGAGGATGTGGCTATTTGTCGGCAGCAGGTCCATGCTTTCATCACCAACCATCTTGAGCTTCCGGTACGATCTACCCAAACTTGGTTCCAAGGAGTAGGTCTGTATGAGATGCAGGATCCTGTCATCAGTGTTGCTCTGGTTTCTCATCCACCTTGGCCGCTTGTTCTAGATCAACATGGCAATGAGTTATTTCTCAGATTCATTAGGCATGATGATGGAGAGGGTTTTCATGCTTTGCAAGGGCATAGAATTGGTTGGCTGATGTTTGTTGGAGTGCCCTTGGATAATCGCAATGAGGTCAATCTAGTTGAGGTTGTAGGAACTTTTGGTCAGTTTCATTATTGGAATCATCAGGATGACAGGCTTGTAAGATCTCTCGTTTATGCCTCTTTCCCTGACAATCAGCTAGTCCCACGTGATGTGGTCTTCCGTCAGTTTGCGAATATTGGTGGCGTTGTGGTTTCTTGGACTGCTTCTGTTTCTATTCTGACTATTGATTTTGCTGAGCAATTACCACCTGATGAGGATGTTATGCCCTTTGATGGAAATCCGCATCCAATGCCAAGAGAACTGCAACCTCTTGAAAAAATTTGGGTTCTGCCACCGTATCCTGCTCTAGAGTGGAATGATGTCCCCCAACCAGCGGTACCAGAGGAGCAACCACAGCCTAATCCACAAGATTTACATGGTTGGGGACCTGAAAACAATGAGGATGAGGTTCAGCAAGTGCAACCGCAGGTGCAGGAGGCTAACTCTATGGTTTTAAACCCTTCTATGGGTTCTAATGAGTCAGGTGATCACTACAAAAAAATTACACTTCCGTGATGATACGTGTTTGTCACAGTAGGTCACATTTTTTGTCATGAATGTACATCCATGACGATTTTATGACAGAATCAAGATAGTCATACCTGTGCTGTCATAGAAGTGTTCCATGACATTACCAAAATTATCATCACAGAAGTGTCCACTTCCTTGACGATAAATCGCGCGTCACAGAAGTGCTTTCGTCAAGGGTGACCGACACATGGCATCCACCGTAACGGAACGCCGTTAAGCTATCGGGTCCGGTTTTGGATCCGATAACCCGTTAACAGCCCAGACCAATGGGGATTTTCCACGTGTAAAATCATCAATGGCCGAAGGAAACACGTGTTGCCTCACCGTTGGGACAGATGTCATCCACTCATTGGACAGGAGGCGCCTATGATAGGTCGACACGTGGCACGGCCCACTAGTGGCCCATTCCGATGAAAAAGGTCGGCCCAGTAAAATTTAGCAGGCTGGCCCATATAAGTCCTACTTGTGTTAGGTCCATTTAAGCCCACGGCCCATACGAGATGTGCCAATTCGGCCCGTTAACGGCCCGTTAAATTTTTGACACCATTGCAGCCCATCGTCAGTTTGAGCCCATTAACAACCCGCTATATATATGGGATCAATATCGGTCTGATGAGATTTTGGCCTGTTAACGGCCCATTCAATGGATGGGCCAATTTTCAGGATGTACATCTTTCGGCCTTTTAGCGACCCATTTAAATATTGGGCTAATTTCTGGCCCGGTGTATCTTTCAGCATGTTGACGGCCCATAAATCTGATGGGCCATTTGTAGTCGGACCTGAGTTTCGGCCTTTTAGTGGCCCATTTAAGTGTTGGGCCAATTTCCGGACCGGTGTCACTTTCAGCCTGCTGACGGCCCATAAATCAGTTGGGCCATTTGTAGTTGGACCTGAGTTTTGGCCTTTTAGCGACCCATTTAAGTGTTGGGCCAAGTCCCGGACCTGTGTGCCTTTCGGCCTGTTAACGGACCATAAATGAGTTGGGCCATTTGTAGTCGGACCTTAGTTTTGGCCTTTTAACGGACCATGCCCTTCATGGTCCAATACCAGCATGGTTTATCTTTCGGCCTGCTAAAGGCCCACAACACAGTTGGGCCATTTACAATATGACTTGACTTTCGGCCTTTTAGTGGCCCATGCTCTTCATGGTCCAGTACAAGCCCGCTGTCTCTCTCGGCCTGCTAAAGGCCTACAGTATAGTTGGGCCATATGTAGCCCAAACTTAGTAACGGCCTGTTAATGGCCCGTGAAATAAATTGGGCCCACCTGTTGCCCGCTTCGATGTCAGCCTATTAACGACCTGGGAGGTAAGAGGGCCGACCATTAACTTTCAGCCTAGTAACGGCCCATTAACTTAATGGGCCCACTAAAGTTCGTACATGTCTTTAGGCCAAATTAGATAATTTGAGCCCATTACGACGAGCAATTATGCACAGGACCAAAACCGATCAAGCAAAGGTACGGCATACAGGGAATAACGTTGCACATCCAGCATATATTACAGGAAATTACATCCACTGGGCAATCAAAGATTGATGCCAGTGCAAATAAATGAGCAGAACCTAACCATCTAGAACGTCACAATCTACAACCTCAGCACAGATGACACCCATAAGCATGTGGGCAAGTTCTTGCTGCTTTGCTACACTGTCTCTGAAAACATTGATCAGTTGTTGTGTCGCACGACTCTGCACCTCTAATTCATCCACCATTTCCATCATTGCTTCAGCCATTAATTGGTTCACAAACATACATTTATTCCATTGCATTTGAGACACAGGATACTGAACATATTCAGATGGCGATTTTGGCAGGCTTGTATTATTGATAGTGGAGAGTGTCTCGACCACTGCATCATAACATAAATTAGGACGGGAACCAAACACATTAATCATGAGTTATTGCCATATTACCTGGCCTAGATTTACTGGAAAGAAACAATGGGGCCGCCTTGCTGTTTTTAGAGTTTGTCTTCTTATCTTCAGCAGCCTGCACAAAATTAACACACTAGCATTGCTATCATTGGCCAAGTCAGATAATAGGAAAGCAACATTGACACAACGAACGTTTGGGCAACTAGCCTACACCAAATTAACACAATATGGCATAGCTATCATCAGCCAGGTAAGGTAATATGAAAGCAACATTGACACAATGAATGAATGGGCAACCAGAGAAGCACTACAATTCAGTAATATGTGTGATATGAGATAGTACATTCATGCAACTCAGTATGCAAAACTACTAGGCAGTTTTCCTTACAAAAATCAACATTGGCGCCTTTAACATTTTGCTACAACTAATTTTAGATAAGATAAAGGTTAGATTCACGCCGATTAACAAAATACATGCTGATGTAAAAATATAGTGATATACAACAGGTACTTACATCAGCAATTGAGCACACAGAATTCCCGCAAGATATTTTCCTCGAATACGATCCCAATGGAGGAAGACTTCTATCGTTTAACCTTATTTTCTAAAAGAGAGATGGGTAAGAAACATGTAGAAAATATGATCAGAATGCTATAAAATTTCATGATGCAAGGATACGCACACGCTTCTTAGAATGGAGTTGACATTCTTTTGCTGGACTGGAGCGGACTGGTTCTTTGTCCACTAGAATCTGCTTATTATCAGTGGGAGTTGGGTTTCTCTGTGCTGGAGCAGTATCTATGAAAAATGGAGTTGGTTTATTATCTTCTGGCATTTGGATCTTTTGCAAAGACCTAGTTTGTAACCCTTCAGATTCTAACATAGCCGTCTTCCCCTTGCATGCCTTATATAGAAGAATGGTGATTCAGTTATAAAACATGCTATAGCAGAGATGGAATAGGTACTGAAGAATAGAAAGGCATGACATATTGACATGTATTCCCTCCATCCGGAAATAAATGGATGGGTCTAGGTGTATTTCAGTTCTAGATACATCTAGTTTTATCCATTTCTGTGACATGTAATCCGGACGGATGGAGTATGATGTAAGAGCTAGGGATATGACAGGACAACACAGTAAAAAAAACACTGAAAAACCCACTGCAGAACCAAAGTATTCAAACCCACTGATATGAGGTAGTATATTCATGTAGCTCAGGATGCAAAACTACCAGGCAGTTTTCCTTACAAAAATCAACATTGTGGCCTTTAATCATACATTTTGCTACAACTAAATTTAGATCAGATAAAGGTTGGATTCACGCCGATTAACAAAATACATGCTGATGTAAAAATATAGTGATATACAACAGGTACTTAGATCTACATTGGAGCACAGGGAATTCCTGCAAGAATCTTTCCTCATAAATGATACCATTGCAGAAATTCTTCTATCTGTTAAGCTTATTATCTAAAAGAGAGATGGGTAAGAAACAAGTAGAAAATATGATCAACATGCTATAAAATTTCATGATGCAAGGATATGCACACGCTTCTTAGAATGGAGTTGACATATTTTTGCTGGACTGGAGCAGACTAGTTCTTTGGCCACTGGAATCTGCTTATTATCAGTAGGAGTTGGGTTTCTCTGTGCTGGAGCAGTATCTATAAAAACTGGAGTTGGTTTATTATCTCCTGGCATTTGGATCTTTTGCAAAGGCCTTGTTTGTAACCCTTCAGATTCTAACATAGTCGTCTTCCACTTGCATGCCTTGTATAGAAGAATGGTGCTTTAATTATAAAACATGCGACAGCAAAGAGATGGAATAGGTACTGAAGAATAGAAAGGCATGACATATTGACATGTATTCCCTCCATCCGAAAAAAATGGATGGGTCTAGGCGTATTTCAGTTCTAGATACATCCTTTTTTATCCATTTCGGCAAGATGTAATTCGGACGGAGGGAGTATGGTGTAAGAGCTAGGGATACGACAGGACAACACTGCAAAAAAACACTAGTTGAATGTAAAACTGTATGCTAGCAGAATACGTACATAAATAACTAAGGCAACATACACGTGTATGATTGGGAAAACTAAGATGGCATTGCAACAGAGCACTAGAACAGCACTTCAATGTAAAAAAACATGGTATGGTAGACAGATGAAGTACATACTGATGAATAACATTGCATAAGATATTCAGAAGCATGATGTCCAAATTAAGCCGATGGCATTGCGATAGAGTAGAATGATAGTACTTGAATTTGAAAACATGTTATCATGAATGGAATAGGTACTGAAAAACAGGAAGGCATGACATATTTACATGCATGATCAGCATGCTAAGCACATGGCATTGCAACAGAGTAGATACACTCTAGGACATTATATGCATGTTGTACCCATATCACATGCCAAGTTAGAGCAAGGACCTTGTGGGGTGAAGAGGATTCATCATCTTTCTGCAAGTCTTCTTAAGAACTGCCTTTACATGTTCCATCATATTGGGTATCATTGACATCAAGTTTATTGGCCTTTACATTGCTCCATGAGGTTCTTGTGGATATATCAGTGTGTACAATTATATCTGACATGCATGGAAGACAACTAGTAGTTAGATTTATGTAATGAGTGCATGTAGGAGATGACATAAATAGTAGGACTGGGGTTAACTAGCAGCAACAGGTCTCATAAACTAAAGGGAGAACACAGATGAAAGCTACAGAATATGTATCGTTTGTACTCGAGATTAACTAGATGGCACACAAAAGTATTAAAGAACAACATAGGTAATACTAGAAGTGGTATAATACTATAATCACCAGCCTGTGGGATAGCATTGGCTGATGGATGATAACTATGGAACAACGTTACCTAAAGAACAAGTATCTTAGCTGAACTATGGAACAACGTTAACTCCTAAACAAGACCCGTAAGAGATTAGCATGAATATACAGTGAAATGTCATGATCTATTTTCCATGCTTAGATGAATAACAAAGCCATAAATGTTGCACACAAGTAAGATGAGGGTACAACCTATCTGGCTGTCATCGATAGGAGTGAGCATCATGTGCTGACTTGTCAATGGCCCTGCAGTTGTTGCGGTTGTCCATGTCGGGCATGCGCATTCGATGCAGGGAACTGTTGAGTGGGGACTATAGCTCCCTTCTGGTGTATGCTTTCCTTGTTGGAGCAGCTGCGGTGAGTCGAAAGACGGTGTGTCTGAAGATGCAGATAACGCATAGTGTTAAGAACGACATATCTCTTTGATCTGAAGAAATACACTAAGAGATCAACAGCAAGGTACGAGAGTGGTCACATGTCTATTGACTGAAGACTAAATTGGGGTCACACGATTTTATTTTATTTTCGTACTGCCCGATCTACGCCAGATTGCTTGATGACTGTCTTGTGCCTCCCGGCTGACACTGTTCGGAATCTTCCCCGAAGAGCCAGCGACCAACGGCAGAGCAGCCTGCCTCCGCCGTCCGTGGCGCCGACCAAAACCCCGCTCCCCGCCCCACCGCACTGCCATGGTTGCGCCGCCCCCGGGCCAATCCACAAAGACTCCCCGTCATCCAGATCCGGCGGCGGCAGTACCTTCAACCCACGCAACTCTAAAAGATAGCCATCTAAGCGCTGCTTCCGCGGCGAACTTGCGGCCCCACACCCTTACGTTAGACACCAGCCAACCGGCAGCCTAGGAGCTCCGCCGCCTCGAGGGGTGCTGCTTCCCATTGGGAATTGATTGGCCCAGAATAAAAATTCAGACAACTGACGCCTAAATAAAGTGATTTGAGATGAGGGTGCGACCTATCTGGCGGCATGGTGAAGTAGGCAAGTCCAGCTGCCGAGTCGGTGAGGCCGGCATGGTTGCGGTGGCGACCGGCGGCAGGGAAAGAGCGATGTCGCGACGGTCGACGGCTATGGGGAAGCATCACCAGGACTCTGGACGGATCCGAAGTTGGAGCCACTTCGGCGCCGTGAACAATGGCGGGGGTGAATCGGCTCCGATACGGTTCACGAGGCCGTCATCGAGGCAGCACCAGCAGCACGGAGTAAGAGGCACACGACCCAATGCACGACGGCTAATGGACATGGTCTCTGACATTAGGGAGGAGGGCGGCTGTGAAATTGGTGCGGTGGGGGGGCGCCATGGAGGTGGGGCTGAGATTTCACGGCTCGGGAGAAGGGAGCTTCCCGGGGAGAAGGTGATTTGGCGCCCACGAGGTATGAATG
>NC_041387.1:563343428-563346199 GCF_002162155.2 Triticum dicoccoides | reverse complement strand
AGTTACAGTTCTACCCTTGCCTATAGGCTTCTCGGCTTGGGTCTGTGTACCGAGGGTCGGGGATATTAGAGTAACTTTGCTTCTCCCCAAATAGTGGGCGGGAGCGATTTCGGGCAAGGAGGGCGTGTTTTGAACTATAGTGGGCGCGAGAGATTTCGGGCGAGGAGAGCGTGTTTTGAAATAGTGGGCGCGACCTACTTTGGGCGAGGAGAGCGTGTTTTGCCGACCATGGTTTATGAATTATTCAGCAAATGTCATTTCGGCCTAGGAGAAGGCGCGCTTGGATGAAGTTACAAACCTACCCTTGATGTACAACGGGCCAATTGATGTGTGTCCCACATAGGACCGTAATTTCGCGTCTCCCATTTATTTGCTCAGGCGAATTCCACCGAGCAGAGAGGATGTTTAACGGTTCGTTCAAATTTTGGGAGAATGGGCATCTACGTCAACCTTACCAAGTCGATTCGAATCAAATTTTGAAATATTAGCTTGCCACTTCTTTTTTAGATGGAGAGATGATGCTCGGGAGTAATGTGTTTTTACATGCTCGTTGCTAGTGATTTACTATATGACAAATAGTTGACCCACTCAAAAACGTGAATCAAACCCAAAATGAAATATCTCGATTCAATGAAATAGCTCATTCAGTAGGTCAAAATAGTGAACTAAATCCAAATTTGAGCACCTCAATCGAGTAGCATGTTGTACATTATTATAGTACTCCATGAACATGTTGAAAGTCAAATTAATGAACTTGTTTGATATACGCATATATCCGTTCATGTGTGGATTGCAGACAACATGTTCTCCTATTTAAATATTTGAATGCAAGTTTATATCGAAACATGGTTTATATCAGTCTTTGATTCATAAAACGCGACCTCCCCCTCTCCCGGACTCCTGTTCTCTCTCTCTCTTTCTCTCTCACCGACAATCTTCAATTCTATCGCACACATCCGACACAAAAACCTTGTTGGTCCCTCTCCCTTTCTCTCCATCTCTCTCTCTTTGTGTGTGTGTGAGGGGGGTCTTTCTAGTTCGCATGCATATATACACCATCTATAGGTCTCTCTCACACAGTATGTATGATAGCCTAGCTAGTCCAAGCTAGATATCTTGGGTGCACTCATCGTACGCACACAAATTCCTTGGCTCTTTGCCCTTAACTCTCTCACGCACTACTCTGTCGTCTCGGAGCTCTTCCCCCCTCCCTCTCTCAAACTCTCCATCCACCTGGGTCACACATACACATGCATATCTCACACGCACTCGATAGGCCCATCTAAAACTCTATCTCTCTCCCTCATTCTCTATCCATCTCACACGCACACACACACAATCTCATGCCTAGCTATCCAAGTACAATGGTCTCTCACTCAATTGTAGGCACACGCAGTCCCCCCCTATATGTATATGACTAGCTAATCTTAGTCTCCATCACAAACATGTGCATGGTCTATCTCGATTTCTCTCAGGGCATCTTTCTATCGTGCATGCACTCCCTCGATCTCCCACCCATATAGTCCCCTCACGATCTCGAGGGGATCTCTCTATCACAAACACACCCTCTCTCCCTCCCCATGCGTCCATGCCATCCATGTGTCCCTCTCGACCTTTGTTCCTTGTTGGCCAGACCTCTATTGTACATGTGCTACAGGGGTGTCTCTCTCCGTTGCAAACAATCACACACTAGCTATCTTCGTGTATCTCCTCGCCTCGCTTTTCCATCTCGGAGATGCATGTGTGATATGTTCGCATAAGAAATGAAAAAACACACACTCTCTCTAATTTATTGTTTGTTGTCACTTTCTCTTTCACACACATACTCTTTTTGCACACTTACTCATTCTCCTTCACACGCACTTCATCTGTCTTGACTTAGGCACTCTTCTCGGTCCATAGCATATATATTTATTGAAAAGTCAAACATCACAAAGTTTGACATGTACGTGGAGAAAAAAAATTACATCTAGTACGGCAAACATATACCATTAGATTCACCATGAGATGTAGTTTTGTATGATGTATCTTTGGTATTGTAGATAGAAATAACATTTGCATAAACCTGATCAAAGTTTCCAAAGTTTGACTTATAAAAAATTTACATGCACTGCATTATCGAGCGGATGGAATATCTCTTTCCCCCTCTCAGCTATCTGACGCGCCACTCAGCCTTATCAGGGATCCTCAATCTCTCTCAAACTTTATTGGTCAGTTTGGTTCGTGATCTGACCCTCATGCCTTGATGGCCAGTACTGCCTGGTGTGGACATGAGATGTAAAATATTTCTGCCTGGACAGGCTTGTGTGGTGTTGAAGCATTTGGTTCATGCCTGGGCCAGGCAAAGCATCAACGTCCCATCAATCAATCCATGCAGCAATTATTTAATGCTAATATCCATCCATGTTGTTGTTAGCCTCGTGGCCGTACGACCAGGCACGGCCAGGCATTCGAAATTGGTCGCCTGGGCCAGGCTACTTGCAGTGTCTGGAGTCCAGCCAGGCTAATTAAAGTGCAAGGGAACCCAGGCCAGGCGGGCTTTCTTTTTCATAGGGTAGCAACCAAACAAGCGTGCATGAAATCTAGCCACAACCCCAGGCCAGGCAAAAGATGCTCAGGACGCAAGAAATCTAGCCTTATATCTCCCTGGTTCACACATACACATGTCTCGCTCGCGCTAGACATATAGACCCATCGAATACTCTCCGCCCTTGTTCTCTCTCCATGTGACACGCACCCCCTAAGTACCATAATCCCTCACTCCATCATAG
>NC_041387.1:563321511-563343066 GCF_002162155.2 Triticum dicoccoides | reverse complement strand
AGGAACACACGTATTGTCTCCTTCCATCCATACGTCTATCTCGATATCTCTCGGGGCATCTTCTATCGCGCACACACCTTGTCACTCGATCTCCCACCCATGTAGTCCCATCACGATCTCCAGGGGATCTCTCTATGACAAACATACACTCTCTCCTCCCCATGTCTGCATTTTCTCCGTACGTCTCTCTCGACCTCTCTCCCTTGTTTGTCAGACCCCTCTTGGCCACGTGCTAGGGGTCTTGCTCTCTCGGTTCCAAACAACCACACACTATCTCCTCACCTTGCCTCAGTTGTCGAAGATGCATGTGTGATATGTTTGCATAAGACACGCATGCTTTTTCTCTACTTTTATCGTGTGTTGTCCATGTCTCTTTCACACACGCACACACACTTCTTTCACTCTCTCTCTCACTCTCTCTCTCTCTCTTTAGTTAGGGACTCTATCACGTCCATAAGCATATGGATGTTTTGAAAAGTCAAACCTCAGAAAAGTTTGACCAGGTATATGTGGAGAAAAACATTTACATCTGGAACGATCATTAGATTCATCACAACATGTACTTACTTCATACTATCATTTATCTTTGGTATTGTAGATATAAGTAATTTGTTTATAAACTTGGTCAAAGTTTCAAAAGTTTGACTTAAAAAAATGTTGGAACTACATTATCGAATGGAGGGAGTAGCTCTTTCTCTCTCTCTCTGCTATCTCTCACGGGCCTCCCCTCTCACTCGAACTCTCTATACCGACGGATTATACGCTCAGTGTGTCAGTGTATAGCTCCGTATATTGTTTAGTTGACCCGTCAACCAATCCACATGCTACCTTGTCAGCTCGTTGTATCTTCGTGTGCTGGCCCATGTGGTAGTGGGTGAAAAATGTAAACTAGAGGCCCATCTGACACACGGTGAAGTAAACAAAGTTGAAACCACTCGGGGTAGCACCCCACATGCTAGTAAATTGAGGACGCATTGAGGACACACTTCTTGCGCGCGAAGGACGCACTCGCGCACAATTCACCACTGCGCGACGGCATGCACAGAAGGACGCACTCGTGCACACCCAGCACACAACACACACTAGCACACAACACACACCAGCACACGTGTACACCGGCGTCGCCGCTGGTTGAGATGGACGGCGAGGAAGCCAACAAGCGGAGGAGGCTCGAGCCAAAACCGCATCCGGCGAGCCTGGACTTCATTAGCAGCCTCCCCGATGACATGCTGCTCGTCATCATCGGCCTCCTCCCCACCAAATCTGTCGTGCGGACCGCCCTGCTCTCCCGGTGGTGGTGCCCCCTCTAGCGCTGCGTCCCCCTCAACCTCACCGTCGATAGCTGCCTCTGCGACGGGGATTGCAAACGCATGGCCGCAGTCTCCAAGATTCTTTCATCGCACCCTGAGCCAGCCAGATGCCTTGACATCCGCATGTTCAGTAGCAACTGCAAGGTCCAACCCAAGTTCGACGAGTGGTTCTTATCCCCCACCCTAGATCAGCTCGAGGAGCTCAACTTTCAAGCTAGACGATGTCGCTCTCTGTCGTCGTATGCGCTCCGCCTCACTCCAACGCTGCGCCGCGCCAGCTTCAGCTCCTGCTATCTTCCCCAGATTAATGTCGCGCACTCCCTTCTTCTCCCTCAACTCAAGCAGCTCGACCTCTTCGACGTTGTCATCTCAAAGAAGGCTATGGAGCACCTACTCCGTAGCTGTACTGCGCTCGAGTACCTTCGTCTTGAGCAGATCCACGGGTTCATTAGCCTCCACATTGCCTCGACGAATCTTCAACGGATTTATATGTCTTGTTGGCCCCGCAACAAGACATCAATTGGGAAGAGATCACTCCAGCTGTTCCATGTTATGGTCATTGAGAATGCGCCTTTCCTTGAGAGATTGCTTGTATCGAATCTAGAAGGTCCAACAAAAATTAGGGTCATTGACGCGCCGAAATTGACAGTGTCGGTGTACTCGTTTGCCAAATTCTCCGAACTCTTTATTGGATCCGTAATCGTTCAGGTACATCACTCATCTTCTTCTTCGTCTTCTTGAAATTCACATTTTTAAATTTCTTCTTGATGTATTTACGACCGTCTTCCAGAAAATGATTCCCACAAGCTTGACCCAGTCCATGCGCAGAGTGAAGATCTTAGCACTAAAATCTATCGGCCCCAATCTGGATCAAGTTGTTGGATTCCTTACATGCTTTCCATGCACGAAGAACCTACTCATCAAGGTGAAACTTCTTTCCTATAAGTAAACGGTAATCACAACGTAGCTCAATTTTTTCGTAATTTTCCCAAATTACGATGACAAGTGTAGTGTTCAAAACTGCATCTACGCACTGCACCGAAAGAAATGTTTTTAGTATTTTTTTTCTCACGTGATCACCTGCATCGTTTTTACGCTGTACTACTATAGTAGCCTAGGCTAGTCATAGTGGAAAGTAACTTAGACTACTCGAGTAACTCTACGGTTACCCTAAGAGCAAGTACTACCTCCGTCCTGGTTTACTCTTCCAATTTTGTAGTATCAAAATTTGACCATAGATTTCACTGACAAAATGTTAATGCATGTCACTAAGAACTATATCGTTGGATTCGTATTTGAACATAATTTCAAATGGTGTAATTTTTTGTGACATGCATTGGCATTTTCTTAGGTAAATCTATGGTCAAAATTTTATACTAAATATGAGGTAGTATTCCCTCCGTCCCAAAATTCTTGTCTTACATTTGTTTAGATACAGATTTATTTAACACTAAAATGTAACTAGATACATCCGTATTTAGACAAATTTAAGACATGAATTTTGGGACGGAGGGAGTACAAAAGTGGGCTATGTAGGCCAAAACATGTGCCAAATTCACGTGTGATGCATTTGGCATCGATGCCCCTCCATTGCTCACCTGGTGCCCCAATCTGGATCACCTATTTTGCTCTGGTGCCAAATTAACTCATGCAATGAAAAAACACTACGTGGGAGAGAGAGAGGACTGAGGCAAAAAAAACACTTGTTTGGGAGAGTAAGAGGCTAGTGTAGTTGGTTTGATTGATTTGTTTATACATGTGGGTCTGTGTGCACAGCGGTGCCAACTCTCTCACATCGCGAGAGCGGTGCCAAAATCTTTTGATTTGACATCGATGCATATTATGTGGCATACTTTTGCGAAATATGGCATCGGCCACATAGTGGAAGGCAACAAATGCCCAAGCTCTTCACGTGCTCCTAGTTAAATGAGAGGAAACAGAAAGAGAGAGAGAGAGAGAGAGAGAGAGAGAGAGAGAGAGAGAAAGAGAGAGAGAGAGAGAGAGTGAAAAAATATCACTAGCCAGCCAACCCTATCGTATGAGCGAATGATATTGGTACCTCCTGATGACACGGCAATCTTATACAGCCAGCTACTCTAATATGTTCTCTTCTTTTGCAG
This sequence comes from Triticum dicoccoides, assembly GCF_002162155.2. NCBI lineage: Eukaryota > Viridiplantae > Streptophyta > Magnoliopsida > Poales > Poaceae > Triticum > Triticum dicoccoides. Next base: position 563,339,636 of record NC_041387.1, on the reverse strand, counting down.
ATAAAAAAAGACCCGAAAGTGAAAAATGTGCTGCACTATAACAATCTCATCAAATGCCTTAATCTCCATCTATAGAAATTGATTTGATCGACTACCGAGGCAGCACATCTGAGATTAAATTGGCCAGGTTCGTTGTTCTGGAGGCAAGTGTGCGCAAGGTAATGAGGTTTGGCGTTCTCTGGCGCAACAATGAATGGCGTGCTGATCACCGCAAGCTTCTAAGCCTAAATGATAAAGTCTCCGCAGAAGCTGGATTTTTTTTTTGAACATCAAGTGGCCAGAGACTCAAAAACTTATTTGCCCATTAGTGACTTGTCAGGGCGGTGGATTTTAGTTTGTACGATAATGATGAATCCACCTAAAGTAACAAAAGTTCTTACGTAAACTTCCTAGTAATTCCCTCTTCGTAGGTGCAGCATTACTCCTAACATTTGTAATATCAGTTTGAAACTTGTAATATTGCCGTGTCCTATTCCTGCGTTTTCAAAATCCTGCGAATCAAATAGGTCCTGAGTTGGTGATGATGTTGTGCCTCCCATCTTTCACCAATAGTCATCGGATCTAGATCTGACGCATACAAACCAAGCTTCTCCATTTTTGCAAAAAGATACCCGCACTTGTTCCCTATTTACAAACAACTCCTTGTCTCTAACAATCAGCCTTATCTCCTCCTCGCTACATCTAGAAGCCCGTGGAAAAATCTGGCGCGATGGCCGCTGCCAGCGCCGTCCACCCCTAATCTTGGTGTTCCCTGCAATGCACGGGCATCTACGCACGGGAAATTATGTCGAACAGGGCTAGTTGTAAGCAGGCTAGCTCTACAACCATGATGATAGTGACTGGAGACGGTGAGGCTGACTACCGTATGCCGAACACGGCGCCTATACTCAGGTGTCATCTCCGGCGCAGGGTCTTGTCACTTCACTGTGAGGAGCAGCACGTAATAATTCGACCAACGGGTAGTACAGTGCTAGTACTCCTACTACTACATTGGTAGTACTATTACTAGTACTAGTAGCACCACCGTCTGGATTTAGGAGTACTACCACGTCCATCTGGATTTTAGTATTTGACTAGCAATATCTAGTAATGCATGTCACAAAAAATGTACTACTCACTCTGTAAATAAATACATGGTGTTTTATTCCTATCGGCGAGAGAACTTAATGTCTTTTTGCTAACTAGAGTACTAATAGGATTACATGCAATGAACTAAACGATGCATGTCATGTTTGGTAGTTATGTCACGAAATAAGAAACAAGGAGGGAGTTAATGCATCATGCCTAAGGCTGGTCATAGTGGGGAGTAACTTAGACTAGTAACATGCATATGTTATTAGTCTATGTTACTACCTTCATAGTGGGTAGTAACATATGGATGGTAACATGCAAGCCTTCATTAATTTAGATATAGACTCATTTTGTCTTGGGGTGTGTTATGTTACAGTAACATATTATGTTACCACAAGCATCTCTTTCCTCATTAACTCCATGCCACATAAGCAATCGTTTCTTGGGATGTGTTATGTTACTACCTAACTTACTCCCACTATGGCTAGCCTAAGTGTTTTGGGATTATTTAGTTTTCGTAAGGTGACTTACACAACAATTTTTGTTTACATGCATTAAGATTTTATTAGTTAAATCAAAGGTCAAAACTTGGTGCAAAATGCAAAGGGGACCAATAAACCAGTAAACATCAAACTTCTCTCGTTTGGCCCCAACTAGAGGTACGGTGAGATGACTATACTGCACCGGCACGGAGGGGGACGCAGCTTCATTGACTTACGGCAACTGCCTTTGGGTGAATGACACGTGGGCCTAAGCGGTGGCTGGCCCACCTATCATACAGCCAAAGGCAGGTGCAGTAGAGGGCCGAGGAGTAGTACGAAATCCTACGCACCTACGCACGCTAACCAAGGGCAAGAGTGATCACTCGAATCGCAAGATCAGTTGACTAGAAGCTTAGCTAGACCCATGGAGGCGATGAGCGCGAGCATCAGCCGGCTGTGCCAGATGGTCCACAATGTCGGCCTGCGGCCTGGCACCGAGGAATGTCTCCAGGTAGTATTGCTTGAGGCCGCCAGGGCGAGGGGCCGCTTGGACGACAGCTTCGTCTCCTTATTCGACGAGATCCTCATCGGTTTCCTTTGTGGATGACTTTGATGTACGCGTCCAGCCGATGCGCCCAGGCTCTGTGATGCCCGCCACCCTCAACGCCCACTATGGTGACAACCTCTTCGACGCACTGGTGGCCCTGCGACTGCCCGCTGTCACGCCGGAGAATGTCCACCTCGAGGTCGCGCTCGCCGCGCAGCGCCTGGCACAGCAAGACACCATCGACATAATCACTCACGTCTACGCGCAAATCGTCCACAACGACTACTACATGCAAGAGGAGGACGATAGGATGCTGGCCTTCTTGGACCATAGGGTAACCTTGGATGGCATTGTTCATAAGCACGTTGAGCTTGCCGCCAACACCGCTGCTCCTCACACGTCGGTTGGTGACCCGGCGCACTAGGGCGTGAGGATGTCGTTGATGGATCCGTATGTATTTTTATCTTTCCGTCAAATCCATGTAGTAGTATATAATAGTACTAGTAATTATCTTTCCGTTCGCATCAACTTCATAATTTTCGTATGTACTCCATGCATGAATGGCGCTAGAACCAAACTTCTCATTACTCTAGGCAAAATCATTATTTTCTATCTATCGATCGCGCCATGGAGCAGAACCAAATTTTACAAGTTACGAGTTCAAAAGGAAAAGCCTGCCATGTTCGCGTCGCACCCCCACACGGTTGGTCCGGCACGCCGCTCAAGCGGCAATGCGTGCGGTGTTGCATTTTCAATTACAAGTGAGACCGCAGTTGAGCAAACTGGCTATCGGCAAACCCCCACCGCGCCCACCGTGCAATGGCTGAGAAAACAGGAGGGAGAAGAGATGGATGTAACACAGACTCCAAGAAAATTGGTGTCAGATGGGACTCATGTGGGTGGCGTGTGCCGTACTGCTAGACATGAATGCTAGTTATGGCCCATGCCACCCCACTATATCGAGCTTATATCGAGGTACGTAGAACCAATTTCCTGGAGTCCGTGCTCAGCCCTCCTCTATCTCTCTTCTCAGCCAGCCAGTGGACGCGTGGAGCCCATCGTCTGTTTGCTCACATGCGGTCCCACATGTCAGTGAAAATGCAAGAGGACCCACTGAACCTGCACATCTTTCACCTCGACGTGATAGTGATGAAAAACAAATCCAATAAAGATCTTCGGGCTGCTTTTGCAGTTACTCAAGAGTAGTAAGATTCTATTTACAGTTTAACCCAAGATGCACATCTCGTAGCTTCAACTACCACTCTATTTTCTTTCATGACACGACCTGGATGCTGGATGTCCCACGTGTCGGCAAAAGGAGGAAGAACCCGACTGTAAGGTGATACCTGGAGAGAGTGTTGTACCCCAGCATAAGCTGGTGGTTGCTGACTTCCGCTTTCGGATTCGTGTCCAGCGGGATAAGCGTGCCAAAGTCGCTAGAACGAAGTGGTGGAAGCTCAAGGGGGAGGTAGCTCAGGTGTTCAAGGAGAGGGTAATTAAGGAGGGCCCTTGGGAGGAAGGAGGGGATGCGGACAATGTGTGGATGAACATGGCGACTTGCATTCGTAAGGTGGCCTCGGAGGAGTTTGGAGTGTCCAGGGGAAGGAGAAGCGAAGATAAGGATACCTGGTGGTGGAATGATGATGTCCAGAAGGCGATTAAAGAGAAGAAAGATTGCTTCAGACGCCTATACCTGGATAGGAGTGTAGACAACATAGAGAAGTACAAGATGGCGAAGAAGGCCGCAAAGCGAGCTGTTGGTGAAGCAAGGGGTCGGGCATATGAGGACCTCTACCAACGGTTAGGCACGAAGGAAGGTGAAAGGGACATCTATAAGATGGCTAAGATCCGGGAGAGGAAGACAAGGGATATTGGCCAAGTCAAATGCATCAAGGACGGAGCAGGCCAACTCTTGGTGAAGGACGAGGAGATTAAGCATAGATGGCGGGAGTACTTCGACAAGCTGTTCAATGGGCAGAATGCGAGTTCTACCATTGAACTAGAAGACTCCTTTGATGAGACCAGCATGCGTTTTGTGCGGCGCATCCAGGAGTCTGAGGTGAAGGAGGCTTTAAAAAGGATGAAAGGAGGCAAGGCGATGGGCCCTGATTGTATCCCCATTGAGGTGTGGAAAGGTCTCGGGGACATAGTGATAGTATGGCTAACCAAGCTTTTCAACCTCATTTTTCGGGCAAACAAGATGCCAGAAGAATGGAGACGGAGTATATTAGTACCAATCTTCAAGAACAAGGGGGATGTTCAGAGTTGTACTAATTACCATGGAATTAAGCTGATGAGCCATACAATGAAGCTATGGGAGAGAGTCATTGAGCACCGCTTAAGAAGAATGACAAGCGTGACCAAAAATCAGTTTGGTTTCATGCCTGGGAGGTCGACCATGGAAGCCATTTTCTTGGTACGACAACTTATGGAGAGATATAAGGAGCAAAACAAGGACTTGCATATGGTGTTCATTGACTTGGAGAAGGCCTATGATAAGATACCGCGGAATGTCATGTGGTGGGCCTTGGAGAAACACAAAGTTCCAGCAAAGTACATTTCCCTCATCAAGGACATGTACGATAATGTTGTGACAAGTGTTCGAACAAGTGATGTCGACACCGATGACTTCCCGATTAAGATAGGACTGCATCAGGGGTTAGCTTTGAGCCCTTATCTTTTTGCATTGGTGATGGATGAGGTCACAAGGGATATACAAGGAGATATCCCATGGTGTATGCTCTTTGCGGATGATGTGGTGCTAGTTGACGATAGTCGGATGGGGGTAAATGGGAAGTTAGAGTTATGGAGACAAACCTTGGAATTGAAAGGGTTTAGGCTTAGTAGAACTAAAACCGAGTACATGATGTGTGGTTTCAGTACTACTAGGTGTGAGGAGGAGGAGGTTAGCCTTGATGGCCAGGTGGTACCTCGGAAGGACACCTTTCGGTATTTGGGGTCAATGTTGCAGGAGGATGGGGGTATTGATGAAGATGTGAACATCGAATCAAAGCCGGATGGATGAAGTGGCGCCAAGCTTCTGGCATTCTATGTGACAAGAGAGTGCCACAAAAGCTAAAAGGCAAGTTCTACAGGACGGCGGTTCGACCCGCAATGTTGTATGGCGCGGAGTGTTGGCTGACTAAAAGGCGACATGTTCAACAATTAGGTGTAGCGGAAATGCGTATGTTGAGATGGATGTGTGGCCACACGAGGAAGGATCGAGTCCGGAATGATGATATACGAGATAGAGTTGGGGTAGCACCAATTGAGGAGAAGCTTGTCCAACATCGTCTGAGATGGTTTGGGCATATTTAGCGAAGGCCTCCAGAAGCTCCAGTGCATAGCGTATGGCTAAAGCGTGCGGAGAATGTCAAGAGAGGGCGGGGTCGACCGAATTTGACATGGGAGGAGTCCGTTAAGAGAGACCTGAAAGATTGGAGTATCGACAAAGAGCTAGCTATGGACAGGGGTGCGTGGAAGCTTCCTATCCATGTGTCAGAGCCATGAGTTGATTGCGAGATCTTATGGGTTTCACCTCTAGCCTACCCCAACTTGTTTGGGACTAAAGGCTTTGTTGTTGTTGTTGTTGTTGTACACGACCTGGATGCTGGATGTCCCACGTGTCGGCAAAAGGAGGAAGAACCCGACCAAATCTTCGGTTGTGCTCTCGGATTAGACTAGTTGTGCTAACTTAAACAAATTATTGTGTACTCCCTTCGTTCCAAAATACTTGACTTCCATTTGTCCAAAAATGGATGTACCTATATACTAAAACATGTACAGATACATATATATTTTGACAAATAGAAGGCGTATATTGTGCAACAGAGGGAGTAGAATGGATGCAAGTCTTCGTATTGGGAAGAAGAGTACATCCATATATTGATAGAGCGCAATTTAGTAGAGGTTCTAGCACTTTTAGCTAGCACAGAGGCTAGAGATGAGACTAGTGCACTTGTTGATACTCCTACTAGAATAGAGGCTAGACATGAGACTAGATGCGAGGAAGCAACGTCTACTTCTTTACACTCGAAAAAGAAAGAAGCACGCAAGATCGAGCCTCCGCAGATCAACAATGAATGCATCAAGAAGGAACTAATCCAACTTACAGGAGTAGTAAAATGTGTTCTTGTGGTTCTTGTTTGCTTTGGTCTTTCTTGTCTAGTCAAAATTATCGTTGGAGTTCGTGCAAAACGGAGGTTCGTTTGGGGTCGTGCGTTGGAGTTGGCCTTACAAGTGGGACCGCAGTTGAGGAAACCGACTATCGGCAAACCCCACCTCGCCCGCCGCACGATGGCTGAAGTTAGAGAAATGACGAGGTTGAAGAGATTGCTCTAGCACGGACTCCAAGAAATAATATGGTGTCAGATGGATGTCGTGGTGGTGGCGTGTGCCGTACTCCTGGATGTGAATGCTTGTTCTGGCCCATGCCACCCTACTACTCCTACTACTTAGTATATACTACTAGTATCGAGGATTCGAGGTGCTGGTTACGTACATCGAACACATATTAACATATGGCTACAGTAAAAACACCCGCCCGACGCGTGAATCATGTGAAGCTAGTACAAATATTGTACTACTATTATTGATTGGCCTCATCCGATAACCTGTTGCAATGCACGTACAATTATGTATTCGGAAAATATTTTTTTGCCTCATCGCACCACTCACTCAGAGAAGCGACTCAAAAGTCATTCATAAATTTAGTAAGTTTATCACAGGCATATCATTCTATTACATACAACAGGTCATCAAACCACATCGACAACGAGGATAGATTATAAATACTAAAGTTTTCACCACACAACAAATAACAAGCAATGAAATAAACTTCAACTCAACCATTCCTCGGCGTTGGAAATGCTTGCTTTGAACCACAAGTGATTCTCTAAGATGGGCCATCCATTGTCGATCTGGAGACCAACGCAGGACTGATCATCCAGGCTGAAGCGGCCTACTATATCAGTACCATGGTAGGGAACCACCCAAATGTCTGAGGTATTGTCATGGTTGCTTCTCATAAATGGTAGTAACGTTGTGTCAACAGCAGTTGGATTGCCTTTCACCATAATTGGATAGTTTTGTCCAAGGAAGAGTGAGTTTTCTCCAAGACTATCAATTATGTACCAGGCAGAAGGAGTTGGCACTAGCACACTAGTATCCATCCCGAATACCATGCAACGGGTGTTGGAATAGGTCCGGAGAGTGCGACCATGGGAGACTACACCTGCTTCCTTAGTAGTAACATCATCAGTGGGTTGTATACACACAAGAAGAGGTGAACCATCGGAATTAGTTGCCAAGCGCCACAAAGTATATGGGCGCTGCTCTTCATCATGCTCGTGATCATCACCATCATCATCTCCCCCTTGGTTATAAAAATTTTCAAGTATGGGTGGCGGAATGTTCACAGGACCTTGGAAACACAAGAAGAAGGTTAATTAGTAAAGGGAAACTTGTTAACCCGCATGCATTTGGATGAAACAATTATAAATTACGGTGGAAGGCAAACGTACCAAAATCATAAGGATTCCATGCAAAAACAGTGCCACGAGTGGTGGCAGCAAACACAAGGCCCTCGTATTGAATTGCGTCACAGTACTCATCCGTGTACAGAAACTGATTTTTGAGCAATATAGTTCCATTCAAACCACGAAGGACGGTAACAAGCTTGTCGAAGATAGCAACAACTTCATAGTTGTTGTAATTCCAAGAGCGGGTGGGAACTCGACAAATTGCTATCTTCCATAGAAGACAGTCACCATTATCGTATTTGAACATGCGTACAAGACCGGTGTGCTCAACCTCTGGGCAGTATGCTGAGATTTTTGGAAGTGGAACCCGGTCACGAGTGTACACATTCATAAGTTCCCACTCGCAATTGGACCCAATGTAAACAACCCAATCTCCATTTGCGCCTGCCAAGGCCTTACCCTCAAGCGATGGCATCTTAACATCATATGTATCATTATCAAGCAGCATCAACTTGCACAAGGCGAGGCCTCCGTCGTCCCAGCGCCAGTCATCAGGATCACGGCGAAGAAGATAGGGGAGATCAAACCGCTCCTTGACTCTTGGGTTCCTTGTAATGATGTTATTAGTTAAGTCAAGAATGGGCTTGAATGAACCTTCCATGCTAGCTGAGGTGATGACGTCGCACCGATCAATGAGTTCCTCCACCATGTTATCTTTCAGATCGGGGCAAGAATAACGGGGTCGTTTCCAGCCTGTTCCCTCCATGGAGAAGACGATCGAACAATGGCAGAAGAAAGGGTGAAGGGCTGAAGGAAAATGGAGGAGGGAGAGGAAGAGCATGCAACAGCAGTTCCAAATCGAGAGGGAAAGGCGAAGAGTCGGTGGACGGTTGCCAGTTTGCCACGGTTCACGAAGAGGCGCCCCGGCCTACACGTCCGTTCGGAAATACTACTACTTGTTGTCGTCTCACTGATATGTTGGAACGGGACCACATGTCAACGAAACATGGTGTGTAATTTCTCGTGCAAAATGCGATCTGGTCGCCTTGGCCCGTGGTGCCGCATTAGTTATCGACCTTTATTTTTTTAATGGTGTGCCGTTCAGTTTTGAAGCACGACTAACTAGTAGTGTACATAGAGAAAATATAAACTACTCTACCACTACTCCACCTCCAGTACTAGTAGTATAAAAAAGATATATAGGCTGGAGCTTCAGCGCTTTCTTGCTAAGGGTTGTCCACTTGCTTCTCACACTACCACCCTCTCTCCAGATCTAAAAAAGACGGCCTCTCTCTCCCTCCTCACCGGTGGTCACAGATCCGCCGGGGAAGAAAAGGATGTGCAGCGTTGACGCACTCGTCATCGGCGAGCGAGGTCACGCACTGATGACAAGGTCATCCTCTCAGACCTAGCGCCCGCGCGGGATGGCCTCCGTCCCCAAGCTCGCTGCCGTAGTGTGTGCGGAGGACGACGACCACGAGCAAAGCCACTTCCCGTTGACCCTCAGGTATGCTACCTCTTTTCAAACCATACCCTTGTTCTATTGCCCCATCTGCCACGTCGTTGCATGTGGATCTTTTTCCACTCCACCATCTTCCCAATTTGCTATCCTCTGCTCTGCTGGCCACGCATACGAAAACCATAATTTGCACTATTAAAGGAAACCTACTTCATGCAGACTAATCCATGTCTGGGTTGAATAAGGAAAGGAAGGGAGACTGTACTGTCCAAGAGAGTAGGCATGAAACCCGCATCTAGGTTGAAAAGGGGAAAATCAGTAGCTAAGGAACGAGTCTCATGTCTCTTGGTTGAAGAAGGGTAGAAAGGCATGACAACACAATAGAGAATGACCATGTCGATCGGTTTGTTGTCCTCACATAGGAAAAAGGTGGCTAAAGAGAACAAAAATGGGACGTAATCCACATACTGCCTGGATATTTGTTGCTCTAGGCAACCATACCTCCCTCACCACTCTGCGTCCGTGGAGGTACATAGTACTGGTGTGCCCACTGTCCGAATGGGCCTCCCATGCTCTTATTGCCACTTTTTTTGCTGTTCGTATAACGCTAGTAGTCAAGTCAAGCAATGCTACTATTAAAGTGATGCCACATTTAACTAATGCCGCTCTCAGTCTAATGCCACCGATAAATTTAAGCAATGCCATTTAATATCAATGGATTATTTTAGGGTTAGCTGTTGATTGTGGATGTATTAAAGATTTTTCAGCTAAGACATCTAATGTTGTTGCACAGCTAGTATACCAATGATGAAACTTGTTACTACCTTCATATTTTTGCACTATTAATGCTTGTAGATTACGTACATACCTCACTTTCATGAGATAAGTTAATTTTTTTGTACAGCGTCACCAAAATGCCAAGGCGCTGATGTCATTTTATTTTGGTTAAATTGCACAAACAATTATGAAGACAAGAGGAAAGGTCAAGAGTGGGCACTTCCTCCTCCGGCTGTTCTCTTGATTCGTTCGATCAAGTTTTTATGTTTGATCGATTATCAAGATTGGGATAGCAATTTTTAAGGTCCCCCCGAGTTCGAAATGATATTTACCTTGGAGGTACATGGTTTGCAATTTGTCATTAGTTAATAATGCTAGTTACCTTCACACTTTTGTATTTGGTTTAATGCTCATCCACAGCTAGTATACCAATGGTGAAACTTGTTACCTTTACATTTTGTATTGTTAATTCTTATAGAAACCTTTCAGTGCTAGAGTTTATTGAAATCTGTTCAGTAAAACCATTGTATTGTACCCTGTAATAAACTAACTACTCTACTGTTGCACTAGCCATTGGATTAGTGTATATTTGTAGTATTCGAATGGTGTTGCATTAGCGTATGAACATAAATAAAGTGTGGCAAGCTTTCCCAGATATGTGCTCAAGAAAACTACTACCTGTTTTCTAAATACTAGACGTTTGGGTACTTTAAATTGAACAACGAAAACGTCTTATATTAAGGAACAGAAGGTGTAGAGTTCACTCAAATTATCCTGGTAAAGCTAGTCACACCTTTGTTAAAATTAATGTTCATTATGTTATCGGAGGAGGTATGTATGTTTGTCTCTAATGCCTGTCAACTACATACCTGACATCATGATGTAATGTTAAGTCATTTCCTTTTGTACGGTGTCATTGAATTGTCAAGGCGGTGATGGCATTTTATTTTAGTAGAACTGCACAAAATTTGCTTAAAAGAAGAGGAAAGGTCAGGAATGGCTCAGTTTTTCAGAAAAAACCATGTATGCCTTCCTGACATCAGCCATTGTTGCTTTATTTATTCCTTTAAACAGGTGGTTAGAAACTGTCTTGCTACCTTTTCCCATTAAGAAATTGGAATGCTTATATTTGTGAGTATATGCTTCAACTAGTGCCACTTTTATAGTAATCACACTTTCAATATCTATGCAAACAGGGATGCTCGATTTTAGTGGAACTGGACAAAAATTCCAACTGGTTCAACATTAGGAGCATGTTTTTTTCCAAACCTTTATATCCAATTGGTGGCACTATGAGCTATTCATTACGAGGGTACATGGTTTGCTACTATCTTGCTACTCTTTTTGTACTGTCATTAGATAGTAATACTAGTGGTTTGCATGTGAATTTATTGGCAGGGCGGACCTACATTGGAGTTGCAGGACATGATTCAATGATTGGATGCTCAATTTCGGTTGTATCGATTTCACCTCTTCCATCACTGTGATTTCACCTCTTCCATCACTGCGAACATGGATATCCTTGGTATGATGAAGAATAGGCGCTATATTTCTGCTCTGAACCAGCAAATCAATTCAGTATGAAATGGTTCAGGGCAAAACAAAACTGTATCAGATTGTCCAGTGCAGAACATGACAGATGCTAAGCCGAAGAGACATGTTTAAACCGAAAATACATGGTGTGGTATATGTCTACTAGTTGCTTGATATTTGTGCAGACAGAGATGTCTTCCCGTTGCTATTTGGCAAACAAACAAAGTGTCCACAATTTTGGTTGAACTGCACAAGAGTCTAGTCATTGCATGCAGTGCCATTTGAAAATAGACATAGAAAGATTGGACAATCACTTCATGGACTGCAGAAAAGTAGTATTGTACTATTTATTAGCCAACACTAGGTGCTTCATTGCTTTGGTCTGATTATACAATGGGCATCATTTTGCCTAAGTTAAAGTTTGTATTCCGAAAATAGTCTCGCGGTGTGATCGAGAGAAGACCAAATCATATTGCAGTGGATGTTCCTCCATCATGTGTGGTTCATTCTCATGGTTCCAGCTGTTGGTGAAACTACTTACATTTGCAAGAGGAATTATAGACTTCACAAACAAATTTGTCTTTCAGTCTGTACTGAATGTTGGCCAAGAGAAGCATCCATGTTAGTAGGAAGAACAAATGTTTTTTCAAGATCTTTGCTTTTGGAGCTACATATTTGTATATGATCTGTGAATCATTGAGATGCATTAACATGTTGATCTTATGTATGAGAATCGTACTAGTTAGTTTTAGTTGTGACGCAAGATCCAAAGTGGCTGATCTTTGCTTTTGGAGCTACATATTTGTATATGACTTTTGAATAATTGATATGCATTAACAGTTACTTATTTCTGTTCGCTCAGTGTTTACAAGTTACTGATCGATCACTAGCTAGCCTACAAATGCGCTCCTGGCAGTTTTATTTGCGACGCAAGATGCGAAGTGGCGGTTTTTTGAATAAAAATGCCTACCTCTAAAGAAACTGACAAGCTACACTATCGATCCTACACGGATAAATAGTGGATCACACACGTACTACCTCCTTTCCGGTTTGTAGGGATCAATTCAAGAAACGACCTACTCGATCCTACACGAATAAATAGCGGATCGCGCATGTACTAGTACCTCCTTTCCGGTTTGCAGGGCTTAATTCAAACCTCTCACCAACCAAGGTACTCCCTCCGTCCGGGTTTATCAGTCCCGTGAGCAAAGCAGAAGGACCAAGGCATGGCAATAATTAACGGCATGCAAAAGTTTAAGCCTAATTAAGTCTAGCGATTTAAGTGGCTGCATGCGTGCCCTCGGCTGCGACTCGTTGCATGTTGTTCCGCGTACTGGCTGCGAGCGATTCTGAGTGCCTGCATGCAACTGGCCGTAATTAACGCAGCTAACTGATGCGAAAAAAGATGCGCTTTAATTGTTGCGGGCTTTTTAAATCTGTGGAATCATTATTGACAAGGAGGGAGATGATTCGAGTGCACTCGTTTGACCGCCATGCCGGCATGCGACCCAGACGGCACGGGACGGCACAGTCATCATTTCAGTTTCTCTAGTTTTCCACGGCAAGCTGGCATGCTAAGCCACTATGCATTGAATTCCGATGACCGTCGCGCTACCTTCCGCCTATAAGTACTGATTCCCGGCCTTCTTCGGTGGCACCGTGGCCCAACTCGCCATATCCTCATTAGCCCCCACCGGCCCGACGTCGCTCTCCACGTCCGCCATGCCCCCGCCTGTCCGCGGTAGGCGACGCCGGAGGCGGTCACCGCTGGAACTAGTGTTCAGTTTTTCACCGGAAGGCGGACGGAGGGAGGAGGTATTCTATCTGTCTTTAGATGGCAATGCGGAGATCGAGGAGTTGTTGGAGCGCAGCCGCCTGGCGGAGGAGCAGGAGTTGTTGGAGCGCGACCGCCTGGCGGAGGAGCAGCGTATCGCCGATTTGCGCCGCCAGCGGGACATGGAGCAGCAGTGCATCAACACTCTGAGTCACGAGCAGAGCGCCCGCAACTGGGCCGACTACATGGAGGCCGGCGCCCGGAAAATAGCCCTGGAGGCTGTCGGGCACGCACGCGTTCGCGACGCCGATTTTTACTACCAGCTCATCAAGTGGGTTTCCCGATTGGAAGCCGAAGTTTCGGTGGACCACGCCGGCATGGAAAGGGCCAACGCGCGTGAGCAACACGCCCTATCGCACCTCTTGCAAGTCCGAGGCGAGGCGCTGGACGCCGGTGCCGGCGTTTAGCGTTTACCATAGATAGCGGCCGGCATCGTCTAGTTACCTAAGAGTAAGTTAGTACTTGTACTCTACTAGAGTATTAGTGGGAGTAGATAGTTAACTTGGCTATGATGGTTCTCAATGTGGAAGTTCATTACTCTATATGTGGATCAGACCTATTTACTTTGCTCTGAATGTTGAACTTTCCATTTGAACGTATGGAATGGGCTGTTATTTTTTTAAATGGGTTGTATTTGTCCTCCACGGGTTTAGAGGCTGACTTGTGGGCCTACCAAGTTGACGCGTACACAATCAGGAGATGATTGTACGTGGAAAGGATGACATCAGGGACCCGCCAAGGTCATGGCAGTACGCAAGCAAGTGCCTCCTTATTTCAAGCAATTAAAAAATGGCTCCTCCTAGTGGATTTCTGACATCTGGGTCCCATGCCATTGTCAACATAGTCAATAAACAAGAGAATTGCACAACGAGCGGCTAACACCAGGGACCCAGCAGCTTGCCCAGTTATTTTTGTTTTGGGTTAATTTGATAAATGCCACTCCAAATCTGGTGTATCTGAGAAATGCCACTGCAATTTCCAGACTTTGAAAAATGCCATTTCATGCCATTTCTAGTGGCATTTTTCAAAGTCTGGAGTGGCGTTTTTCAAAGTTTGCAAACTGTAGTGGTGTTTTTGAAAGTTTGCAAAAATTGCAGTGGCATTATCCAAAGTTTGGAAATTGCAGTGGGATTTTTATGAATCGGCATAATTGGAGTGGCATTTATCTAATTTGTTTTTGAGACGGAAGCAGGGTGTCAACTGGGCTATGCGGGACACTCTGGCCTGTCTAGACAGCCTTTTCTTTTATGTTTACCACAGACAAGCTCGGTAGTTTTTTTTGTTTCTGAAAATGGCTAGCCCAGTTTTTTTGTGATTTGTCAAGTAAATCTTTCAAGACGAGGAGAGCTTCATACGGTTGGCCGAGAAAATGGCCTATCAGTAATGAGAAATGGGATGTACATTTTTAAAACACATCAAACTGGCAATTAGTTTCAAATAACTTTTTTTTCATTTCGAGATTTAAATTGCATTGATTTTTATGCATGGACAATTTATTGGATTTTATATTGATATACATTTATTTCTAAAATCAGTCTGAATGTGACTCAAAATTTCGGGATTAAAAACAGTTCAGACCGCGCCGACATATGCAAAATTTCGTATAATTTTTTAACCGTGGCCACACTATGGGGTGTAATGCTAACAAAAAGAATATGGGCTCCAAAAAAACCTTAAGAATTAGCAAATGGGCTGTAAATTATTTGAAATAATGGCAGATGGCCTGTATGCTGTTTTCCACAGATTTGAGGCTTTCCACAGATGGCCTGTATACTGTTGCATGTCCATCCAACGGCCGTCGTGCTTCTTAGATCTCTGCTCTTCATGCTCCAGCCGCTCAAACAAGCGCCGGCGGGACTGCCTAATCCCTCCTCCCCGCGGCCGGCTGTGCTGTCGCGCAGGCCTCACCGCCCCACCGTACTCCCATCGCTGGCCTAGCCATCCCTATACTCACCCACAGTCCCACACCTGTTGTTATTCTCCGGCGACGGCAGATGAACCAGTAAACCCTTGTATAGTTGTACTCCCCTCCGCGTGACAAACAACTGCCGAGTCTTACCTGCCTCCGTGTCGTTCCCTTCCTAGGCCTCGCCGTCGTCCACCGCCCTGGTGCTCTCAGCGTGGCGTGGTCATCGTGGTCAACGACCGACATGCATCTGAAGTGGACTATACGTGGAGAGGCTGACAGCTGGGTCCACGGCGGCACGCAAGGAAATGCCTCCTTATTATGCGCAAAATAATGATTCCTCCACCTGACATCTGGGACCCACCGAAAGGACCTCTGTATTTCATGAAAAAACGTTACCGCCGCTGACAGCTGGGACCCACTAGCTATATCTTCACACGCAAGGAAGTGCCTCCTTATTACGCAGAAAAAACTGAATACTCCCCCTGGTAGCTGAGACCCAGTATAGTGGGCCTACTAAGTTGACGAGGACGGAGGGCTTTGTCAACTTAGTCAATATGCACGATTCTAGCTCGACTGACCGTACGATGTCCATCCAACGGCCGTAGTGCTTCTTCAACCTCTGGTCTTCTTGCTCCAGCCGCCCAAACCAGCGCCGGTCGTGCCACCTGCTCCTGCCTCCCGTGGCCGGCTGTGCTGCCGCGGAGGCCTCACTGCCCCCATACTACTCCCACCGCTGGACAGGCCATCCCTCCACTCCACTCACCCACACCCCCTGTTATTCTGCAGCGACGGCAGCGCAGCCGAACTAGTGAACCCTCGTACTCCTCTCCGCGAGGGCATCCACTGCCGTGTCTTCCCCGGCTCCGCGTCGTCCCCTTCCTAGGCCTCACCGTCGTCCACTGCCGTGGTGCTCTCGGCGCGGCGTGGTCGATGTGGTCAACAACCGAATTCCATCGGAAGAATATTGTACGTGGAGAGGCTGACAGTTGGGTCCACGGCAGCCGCAAGGAAGTGCCTCCTTATTACACGGAAAATAATTATTCCTCCTCCTGACAGCAGGAACCCACCGGATGGGCCACCAGTATTTTGTGAAAAAACGTTTGCCCCTGACTGCTGGGACCCACCGGACGGGCCACCGTATTTTGCAAAAAAACATTCCCCCTGCTGTCAGCTTGGACCCCCCGGAAGTGCCTCCTTATTGCGCACAAAAAAATGAATACCCCCCTGCTAGCTGGGACCCACCTTGGTGGGAGGCTGACTTGTGGGCCTACTAAGTTGATGGGGACGGAGGGCTTTGTCAACTTAGTCAATATAAACGATTCTAGCTCCAGTGACCGTACGATGTCCATCCAACAGCCGTAGTGCTTTTTCAACCTCTGGTCTTCTTGCTCCAGCCGCCCAAAGCAGCGCTGGTCGTGCCGCATGCTCCTGCCTCTCGTGGCCGGCTGTGCTGCCGCGGAGGACTCCTCGCCCCCTACTATTCCCACCGCTGGCCAGGCCCTGCGGTGACGCAAGCCTCACACCGCAGTTGAACCAGTGAACCCTCCTACTCCTCTCCGCACGGGCTTCCACTATCGCGTCTTCCATGGCTCCCTGTCGTCCCCTTCCTAGGCCTCGCCGTCATCCACCGCCCTGGTGCTCTCGGCGCGGCATGGTCAACGTGGTCAAAGAATGAATTCCATCGGACGTAGACTGTACGTGGAGAGGCTGACAGCTGGGTCCACGGCCGCAGCAAGGAAGTGCCTCCTTATTATGCGGAAAATAATGATTCCTCCACCTGACAGCTGGGACCCACTGAACGGGCCACTGTATTTCGCAAAAAAAAAAGTTTCCCCCGACTGCTGGGATCCACCAGCTACATCTTCGCACACAAGAAAGTGCGTCCGGGCAAAAAACAAATGATTCGCCCCCCTGACTGCTAGGACCCACCAGCTACATCTTCGCAAGCAAGGAAGTGCGTCCGGGCAAAAAAAATGATTCGCCCCCAGACTGCTAGGACCCACCAGCTACATCTTCGCATGCAAGGAAGTGCGCCCGGGCAAAAAAAATGATTCGCCCCCTGACTGCTGGGACCCACCAGCTACATCTTCGCACGCAAGGAAGTGCGTAAGGGGAAAAACGATTCGCCCCCCTGACTGCTGGGACCCACCAGCTACATCTTCGCACACAAGGAAGTGCGTCCGGAAAGAAAACGATTCGCCCCCCTGAATGCTGGGACCGACCAGCTACATTTTCGCACGCAAGGAAGTGCCTGACAGTCGGGACCAACCTGGTCGAAGCGTACGTAGTGTTGTCATTCTGGTCGTGAACGTGTACGTACATATATACTGGTCGATGTAGAGGCGCACACGTGTTGTAGTAGAGGCGCGCACGTAGCATGTACACATATGTACAGCAGCCAGTGTGCAAGAAAGAAAATACGGCCACGTATGTGTACATACGGGCGGGGTCTCGAACGCCTACTCATGCATACGTATGGCCAGGGCTTGTGTACATGGCTGGCTCGGAACGGAATGCGTCGTCGTGTTCATTGGGAGAGCTTGGACGAAACAAGCGATGGAAACGAGGCCTGGCGTACCGTAGAACAGAGGAAACGGCCTTGTGTTCGACCGGCCACGTTAGAAACGGGATCCTGTTCATCGGCAGGGGTCTGGCGTACCGCAAAACAGAGGAAACGGACCTCCTACGGTCGAAACAGGGGTCCTATTGAGCCGGAGGGGTGTGGCGTACCGCAAAACGGATGAAACGGACTTGTGTTGGAGCGCTACGGTCGAAAGAGGGGTCCTGCTCATCGGGAGGGGTGTGGCGTACCGCAAAACGGGACTCCACGCGATACTGTTCATCTCCACCGTCGACCTCCTCCAGCCTCCACGGGCTACTGTTCATCCACCGTCGACCTCCTCCAGCCTCCACCTGCGACTGTTCATCCACGGGCTCCTGTTCATCCAGCCTCCACCGCGCGCTACTCCACCGGCTACTATTCAACCACCCCTCTCCACGGGCTCCTGTTCAACCACCCCTCCACGGGCTACT